>NW_027467517.1:0-167500 GCF_046742065.1 Oratosquilla oratoria
TTTACACTAGAGAACGGTCGTATAACAAACGTGACTTTATCTGATAAGAGTAAACTGGTAAGTCTGCTACACGAGTACCGGTCATTGAAACACGAGAGTGAGAGGAAAAAGATGCGAGAAGATCACGACATTAAACACGACGACGACGACGATTTGCCAGAAGTGTACATGTCGCGGCGTGTCGAGAAACCTAGGGAGTTACGGACGAATCTAGTCAAGAATACAGCCAAGGCGTTCCGTGTGCTAGATGAGAACACGAAACTCGTCCATCAAGTTTTATTCCCTTCACCTTCAACGACGACAGAAACGTGGGACAAGAATGCATTATTCCGTGATAAGTTGGACGCGATAATCAAAAAACGAGACGATCTGGTGAAGAATGTTGCCTTGACATCACCCACAATGTTTGGGCCGTTTTTGGTTAACCCCCCAAAGGGGAAGAATAATGGTGGTGATTCTGCCCCTCCTGGACTACCGATGGTGTCTGTGGATGCCGCTAGGGACGTGATGAAAGCAGCAAACGGTTACTTGGCCGTTCCGGTCGCGACAGTCAGTTGCAGTTTGTTTAAACAAAATGACTTAAAGGATTTCACAATATTCAAAGACAGTACCAAATTTCACGACAAAGATTCGGTGCGCGATAAGAAAGACATGACACACCTGGACTGGTTAACGGTATCGGCGTTAACGTTGGGTCGATCATTCCGAATTACAACCAGTTACGCTCTAGACGAATTAATTCGATCAAGAAATGTGTTGAACGAAATGCGCAGAAGCCTTGAGACTTTAATCGCGTCACCTGAAAACCAAGTCAAAGTGCGGAGCACCCTCATTGACGACATCTTCAATACACGAATGGCCCACATCGACGCTATACTGGGACTGACAAGCCCTACGGTGTTTATGAACCAGCCGTTACCATCGGGTGGCGATCGCAAGTCTGTCGAGGCGCAGGCGCTCTTGGTATTCCGCGGTGTCAATTCCGGCCAGCTGCTAGCCAAAGAGAATGCCGTCACGGATACGGCGAGCCTGCTGGACTTTGTCTCCTCACCCAGACGAATGGGATCGCGGGTGGGCATGTCACTGTACAACATGTCCGTGACCGAGAACTTGCTGGGGCACTCACGCGATAATAGATTGAAAGGTGCGGTATCGCTGGAGGTGGGTGGTGACGTAAAGGACACGTGCATTGACGAGATATTCTGTAAACGGTCGGACGCATTCAAGAAATACTGCCTCGAGGTCGGGTTTTCACCCGCCAAGGCCATGGGCCCGATCCATCGTTTCTTACCCACGGGCACGATGGAGGACGACACCACAGTGTCTGTGATGCAAGACCCCGCGTACCACCGACTGGCCAGTGCCGAAAACGATCCTGGAGAAGCCGTCACCATGTCTGCTGTTGGTAACTTGTATGGGATGATCGATACAATTTCGCGTCTTTCTGCCCGTTGCGTGGAAGCGGCCGAGACCCTAAATGTGACGGGTGTTGATAGTATGATAAAGAAGTTACACGAGCGCACCAAAAGCCAACTCAAGATTTCCACGAGTCGTCACACACTCGCTCCGACCAATAAAGTTCCCGTGTTTTCCGATACCGTGTTGGCAAATGCCATGGCCCTCCGATCGTCAATCACCACACTCCTCAATGATGTGAATAACCGCTTCGATGGAAACAGCGGCAATAATCCCAAAACGACGATGCGCAAGTTTGGACAATTGGTGGAGAACATTGTCGCTCTCGGACATCACAAAACCCATCTCTCAGGAGTGGCGAACCGTCTCGCAGCAGCCCAGTACGAGTTGGAAAAGTTGGAGCGTATGCACCATATGGGTTTGTCAGAATCGATCGGCGCTTTTGTGGCCGTCGCTACAACCATGGGCCCCTATTCCGCTCAAGAGGATAAGAATAATGCAAAAACGTGGCTCGAGGACTGCAAGTTGATCAAAGTTCTAGTGGGCAGAGAATTGTACAATATACGCGCCGCACACCAGGTCATTAACCGTTGTATATCGGGTATCGAAATTACAGCATGCCATCTCGAACAGTTGGTCAAATCGTTTACTGGCAGCAGCAGCAGCAACGTGCTTCCGTCAACACCAATCAAATGTGGTGGTTTTGTTACCCGCCCCGAAACGCAAATGTTGCTGGGGATTGACGGAGAACAAGGAGAAGAAGAAGAAGTAAGAGGAAGAGGGGCGATAAAAGAAAAATTGACCGAAAATAGATTGGTGGTAGCCAAAGCCAGGTTGGCGGCGCTACGATTCGGCCGGCCAGAAATTGGCACTATTTTTTCCGTGGGTGATAACGATCTCGATAGACTCATCGCCTCTCTGACAAAATCTATTTCCACCCCTATCGAAAAAGGAGCCACCACTCCTACTACTCCTCCTCCTCATCTTCGCCCCACGGCGGACTTGACAGAAGCTGGCATAATGTCGAGCAAAGGTGTTGCCAAGAGCATGTCCTACATCCCCGTCATGTTTGACAACAAGTACCGCAAAACAGTAGTAAAGGGATACGATATTGTTGGCGACGTGGGACGACAACTTCTTCGTGCGCGAGAATCCAGGGATCTGGCTTCCATACTCAATGCTCACAGTCGTCACAAATTCGGCGGATACAATCAAGCCGCTATTGCAACCATCTTTGGTACAACGACGCGGTTCGATTGTCCATCGCCCGAGGGTTTGTTTGCTGGATTCGCATCGGACGACGGCGGTACTTTGTTGCAACTACCTCCAACACCCGACGCCGCCGCTGCCGTCGCCACAGTCGAGAGTAAGGTGAAAAATCTTGTCGACAAACTCAAAGAGAATGGGACCCTCGACACTTTTGAAGAGTACGAACAGTTGCAGCGCGTACGCGAACAGGTGGACCGAGCTCAGAAATCACAGGACGAAGTTATGGCCGTCGTGCTCGGAGGCGATCTCATCATCGGAGGAGGTGTGTTGAACGAAAAATTCCGCACAAACCTTGCCAGCATGCTCGCTGCTAAAGCCGATGCGGAACAGGGGTTCAAACAATTGCTCGTCACGTTGAATGATAGCAGCGCCTCCAAAGATGAAGAGGGCGTCTCGTTTCTAACATCGTCGCAGCAGCCTCCGAGCGATTCGGAAATTGGTCGGCTGCTCAAATCGAATCGAATTCGCGCCCCGCTACTACTGGCCCACCCGGCATTTTCTGCCCACCTTAGAGATGTTGTGAACGATCTTGGTAAATACTACAAGGGTCTGGACAATTTATCAGAAGCTGTAAAAGTCGCGATTGAAAAAGCCGTAGAGACCGCGGAAGCCGAGGCGAAACAATCGATCGATCTCGATTCGAGCAACATCATTCCCGCTTTCGCCCAAGCCAAATTGTTGTTGCAACAAGAATTGGACGCGGTTCAATCGGCGCGTGCCGAAGTCAAGACCACAATAACGGAAATTAACGGTATGACCAATACCGTGCAGGACTCGATCGATGATCTAGACGATCGTATCAACACGGGCAATAACAAGTTCCCTGTCGCCGAATTTTTAGCTCTGACCGCCAAGTATACCGGCGAGTTGGCCGTCAAACAGCAGATGAAAGCGTTTGCAGAACGTCATTCCGGAGCCGCTTTCCAAGTGGACTCTGCCCTACTGTCGCATGGTGGCGAAGATAGTACGGGCACGCTCCTCATGACACAAACGGCAAACGCGGTAAGGGACGGCCAGGCAAAACTTGACGTTGACTTTACGCCAGCCATCGACATGTACCCCGAAGAAACGGGTCCCGGCGAGGACGGCGACAAGTATACACTTTCCAACCACAGGTCTCGCGAGGAAAGAAGGAAACTATCGTTGACCAAATTCAGTGAACTCTTACAAGAACGCGAAAACGTTTTGGACACCCGCGTAGAGAAAATACGAATGGAGATGGATAACTTGGAAGTGAAGCGACAGAGGAGTAGGGATATCTTCCTTGAACAGTTCGAGAAAAGCCAGAGTGATTTAAAAAATAAAATGGAAGTCATCACCCAAACGATCAGAACGCACGTTGGCACCGAACGGGCACAGGCGGCAAATCTCATAATGTTGGGTACGACGGTCGACCAATTGCTATCCAAAACAAAAGCTACCGAAACGGTAACTGGAGTCGATGCCATCCGTACGGCTGCCGAAACTGTGGCGGCCACCACAACTCCTTCGTCGTCGTCGTCGATCGACAATGCACTGGTATTCAAATGCTTCTTGGAACCGCTACATGGTGCGCTATCGCGTCTTAACGCCGACAATGAAGCACCACTAAATACCTTAGTAAAACAAAATACTGACGTATTGAACAAGTTTGGAGCCCAACACTCCGATAAGAGTGCGTCTAAAATCGTGCCGGGCATCTGCGAGATGTGTGCCATGCTCGTGTTCAATCTCCACACGGCCATCCATGTTTCTGATCACAAATTCTCGTTTGACGGCGTCGCCTCACGCGAACGCATGCGCGAACTGTTGGAAGCGGCGCTCTCCGCTTCCGTGGAAGATCGCGAGACGGTACACGACCGGGTCTTGTCTATAATGGAAGGTAACAACGGGTCCGTAAAAAATCTCAGTTTCACCCTCAAACAAGTCGTCGCCTGCTTCACCCCAGTCAATACCCCCGAGTCGACAATGGTGTGGCCCAACACGGTACTGCTGCCCACGTCCGAATTGTTCGACTGCCCCAGTATCGCCTACGACAAGTTTAGATCGATGGCCACGAGAGCGTGGGATCCGATAGTGGCCTCGTCCTCGAAACAGACGCGAAGCATTATCGGCACCCTGGCCCGCACGACTCCGGCTGCCGAATCCCTGTATTACCCGTGCAAAGACGAGCGGCGTTTCTTCAACTCGATTTGCGATGGTATCATCCAAGGTATGGGATCCAGAGCCTCGTCGGTGTTCAATACTACCTGCAACCAGGCCATTACTCGTAGCGATCCAAGAACGGGACTACCCGTATTTGTAGGCCGTCAGACGACATCGTCTGAACCCGATCAACAACAACAACAACAATCGTCATCACCGACCCAAGATTATTATTGTTTCGACATGGGTTCTTCGTTCATCGTGGCCCCCGGAGCCAATTTGAACCGATTGAAGGAAGAACGTCTCAGAATGAGTAATTTGAGCGACCTCAACAACGTACGACATCTTAATGCCAATGTTCACTTGGCCGCGAGCTCGGTGACCAACCGAATAACGGAAGTACTGCAATCGGCCGTTGGCGACGAAAGCGGTGTGCCCTCCGACGTTACCCGATCGTTGCTACTGGGTTCGGTGGCGAGTCTGGTAGCCGAGAAATCCGCCTCGAGTGCAAACGATCCTTCGATACTCATCGAGTCGTACAAGGAGGCCCAAACTATTGCCGATCAAACCATCGGTCGTAATAGTACCTTTGCCGTTGAAGAATTATTTGCCACACAACTGGCGTACCGTCACCGCCTATTCCCCGCACAACAACAACAACCGATGATCGGCAGTAACGATTTCTTGGACCGCTACACGCGGTACCGAACGGCCAAGGCGGCGACGCTTGAAGGAGGAGGAAAAGAAAAAGAAGATAATATTTTGGCGGACCGCTTTGAAGAGAATCCGCGGTTGTTGGCAAAAGTGAGAGGGTTGCTTTCGGACAAAACGCGCACACGGATGAGTGCCGATACCGACCGTCTCAACGATGCCCTCTCCATGGTACAAAACAAATTGTTGGATCAATGGAATACAAAGGCGAGACCTAATATGGCTTTATTCGCTTCGTCCCTGTCGGATGCATCCGCGAAAGACCGATCCGACGTCGCGGCCAATTTGGCCGTGGATGTCATGACTGATTCGTTGGTCGATACACTGTCTGTCCTATCGGCCGCGACCAGTGGTCACGGTACCCTACCTCCTCATGCAGCGACAAACGAGAATTTGGAAGCGATGAAAAAAGATGTGGAACGGGTGTCAACCATCGTGGGGTCGCCCAGTTTCTTCACGCCCAGCAGCGGCGCCTCGGCCTTTTCGGTCATGCTCAGCAATACCGCCGCCGCCGCCGCCGCGCCGCCAAACTCGCAAATGCACACTTCGGCTACCCGCCACATATTCGAGCGTATGCATTCCAACCTGGAAGAGGCGACAGCTCGTCTGAACGCCCTGGTGGGATCGGGTGGACGGCGTCTGGACGAAATACGGAAACTTTCGGATTCGGTATCGTCCATGGCTCTCCGTCTCAACGAGGAAACGACGGCCGCCGACCTATCCTCCATCCGAAACGAAATAGATGCACGCAAACTTCGTGAATCTCTTCACAAAGTGAAGAGAGTGATGGGAGTCACCACGGGTTCTCGATCCAAGACAGCCTTGTCCAGCCTGTTGGACCGGGACGATGTGGCACGAGGTAGATTGTACCCATCGGCGATCGACAAGGGGGGCCGTATCGCTTCTGGAATCGACGAATTCAACTCGGCCGCACTCCTCTCGCGTTACGTTGCCCTCGACAGGGAATGGTCGCCTCTCCCTCTATCGAGAGAGACGCAGCAGTTGCTCCAACAACCCAAAACGACGACGGCCAAAGCCTTGTTATCGGAACGGTCGGATCTGCTCACCGAACTCGTCATGTACAACACCCGAGACTCGCCCATCGAGAGAGCGGTGGATCGCATTCTCTTGCAACCCTACCTAGTCCAGCACGCTAAACGATTCGATAATGTAGACCCCACGTTCCCGCTAACCCTGGCCGGCTCCACCCACAGCATGCTGAGTGCAATGGACGTTCACGATAAACCCAGATCGTTGCTGGCCAACCTCAAACTCCACCTGACCGATACCAGTTGCTTCTTTAAAAATATCGAACGGTTTGAAAAATTGACGGCACGCCACGGGGATTCGTACGCCATGACGCATCACCAGAACTGTAACTGTCCCTTCCAACTGCACCACGATTTTAGACCGTCCGTGGACGAATCGTTGGTTCCGTCGTTCGCTTACGCCCGACCAGAAATCACTCGCGAAGACGTGTGTCACCGACCGTACCAAGCCCAGAATCTACTCAACGACAAGCACTATGTGATGGCCATCACCAAAGTGGACCCCACGATTACGGGCGCGGCCATCCTGAGACGCGTATCCGAGTGGAGCGAAATGGGTGCCGGGAGTCGATACGTGGGCACGTTCGAACCGTCGCGCGCTACCCTATCCAATGCCACTTTCAAGACGGCGGGTGTCAACCTGGACGTCATTGTGCGTCCCAACAACGCCAAGGGCGTCCTTGGGATCCTTGGGTGCCACCGACAACACGTTTGCGGCACGACGGCCAAATTGTGTGCCACCACCAGCATGCCGTCGGCCTTCAAAAATGACCAGCAACCGGGCCACGCTTCCGATATGCTCCAAATGGCCCTGCCGCACAATGTGTATGTGCAAAAGAGTAAAATGAACGCCTCCGCCTCCGCGTTCGCCCACCTGCTCGAACAGACGATTGAAAAACTCGGTCGCGAAATCGTGTCGGACCTGGCCGATGCCTTGTTGGTGGGAGAGTCGTCGATAGCCAGCACTTGTTCGGCCAATGCCGCCACAGCTCTCGCGTCTCTGGCCGATCTGGGCATGCTTCCCAACAACACTGCAACCGCCAATGCTGCAAAGACCAAATCCGACGATGGAAGAAAACACGTCCGCTTGATGGATCAGGCCATGAGAGAGATGGCCTGCCGAACCATCAGACGCCAACTAATGTCGGACCAAATTAATGTACCTTTTGCAGATGCATCTGCATCCTCGCTTAGTTTCGATTTCCTCACGGACGATGGAGTATCGGTGGATGAGAAAATTGAAAAGACTGCTGCTGGCGATATCCCAGCAGTCGACGATGTCGAGCATCGAACTCTCCTCAACCAACTTTCCATCATTTTCACGGCGATATCGCAGGAAGTGGACAATGCGCAATTCGTGGCCATCCTCGATAACCTCGAAGCGCGAATAGCGGCATCCGGGGGTTTGGTGGGTAATAATTACGAGCGGGCAACTGCGGCCGCCGCCGCTAGGAAAGGGACATTTGTCGAAGCCATGAACGCCGAGTTCTCCAAGGTGATCGCGTTCATGCGCGTCTTGAAAACAAACGTGATACCCATCCTCAACAGCGGTCCACTTGCGAAAAAGGTAGCGCAATTCCTATCTCTCCTGTCGGCCCAATCGCGATTGGAAAATTTCCTGCGGTTTGCTTTGAGTAATTCGGGCTCGACCGATCTGTCTCACCTTCAACCCCTCACCAAGACGGTACAGATGGAAGACACGCTCTTGTATTCCAAGGTGCACCCGCTCTTGGTCATGGCTCTGCCAAAGAACTGCGCCGCTCTCCTACAGCAGGAACAGACGGATCCGGCCCTGGCCATCGGACTCCGTAAACCGTTGGCGACTTTTTTGAACCACCCCAACACCAAACATATGGCGCGGTCCGCCAGGGCCGCCATCGGCGCCGGAGGCGGACACGCGCTGGGCCTATCCCCTTCGTCGCTCGTGCTGCACGAAATGACCATTGCAACATCGGACCCGGCCATCGACGCCAATTCTTCCCAGCGCTTCCATTCGGCCGATACCCAAGACCCTCTCGTCGTCATCAATCCTTTCAACAATAACAACAACAGCGGTCTGGTTCAGAATTTGGGTGGCGGCACCACGAAAACGCCCTGTCAATACGTTCAAGTCAGCATGCCGACTCAATTTTCGGGCGTCGTGACCAACACGAGCGTCAATCCCGTGAGAACGGATCATCAAGTTCCACCCACTACCGTGCTCTGTACCGATGCCGTCAGCAACATGCTCGATGCCGTGTCCAGGACTAACGTATCCCTCGAAAACATTGACGTGCGGTTCGGGTTTATGCCCGAGCTCGTTACCGCCATCGCCGCGGTGCAAAACAAATCCGAAAGAGCCATCATCGACTCGATGGTCGCGGCGGCCGCTCCCACACCTCGTACGACGATGGACCCAATCACGGGCGACATTATTCTGACCGGCGGTACTTTTCCTACGCCGGAAACTCTCACCCCGAGTCGAGTGCTACGAGGCTCTGACGACGGCGGCGGCGGCGACCGTCTCACCTGGGGTGCTGGCGGGAAATTGGAGGCGCGGTTACTGCCGCGCATGTTTTCCGAACACCCTCTGGCAATCGCTTCCGTCAATGGAGTTCCACTGACCCAACAGGGCCGCAAACTCGCCTCCGAAAAGGGATCCACACCCGTATTCGAAGGATTGCTGCCCTCTGGCGGAATTTTGTACACGGACAGGAAACCGCCAGGTGTCGCCCACAAACAACTCGAGCCGCTCAGAGCAAGTTGGAACGAACTCGCGGCTCTGCGTAACAAAATTACACAGAAGGGGGTGGCGATTAGGAATTACTTGAAAGAAAAGGGTGGTGGTGGTGGTGGTGGTGTGGACGAAAAATTGAAAGAGGCCGCAGATGAATTGCACGGGCATTATCAAATGCTAACCAACGCACTCAGAGTGGTCACACAAGAAACGGAAAACACCGTAGCAGTTAGCGATCTGATGCTAGGAGGTTCGGGTGGCGATCCCGCCATGGCCTTGCTGTGTCCAGTCAAACCGCAACAATTCGGTATCGTAGGCGTGATCAGTTCGTCGCTCAGAGACGCTTTCGCCGATTCACGCACAAAGGGTGTATCGGACTTGAATGACGCGTTTAGAAAAAAGTTAGTCTTGGGCTCTGCCGGGGGAAGAATTATTCCCGAACACGGTCTCACCTACGGCCTGGGCGAAGATTTGTTGGACGCCTCCATTTTGGAAAAGAAGGGGCGGGCCATTTCCAACATTCTTCCAACTACGTCGCTAACGAAAATTGCAGCGAACGCTATAGTTGGTGGTTCAACGGGATCAGAAATGAAACGTCAAGCTATTGAGCAAGTTTTATTATCGAATGATACGATTTTGGAGGAGGTGGTACGAGTCACAAGTGTATAGCCCTTTAGCGGGCAAGATTTCGTCCTCGTGTCATCAACAAGGTCGAAAATCCCGTGCACCACCGCGGGTTACTGCTTTGATTTTTCACGGAGACGAATTACCGCGAATAAAATGACCTTGCTCCATCTTCGTCTTTTTTTCTACCAAATCCAAAGGCCACATTCCAGAGATGGATTTTTTTGCGATGTTGATTGCAGCATTGACGTCTCGATCCAGGAAAAATCCGCCAATGTGGCAGCACCGTGACGATGTTGGCGCAGAAGCCTCACCAATGGTCGAAGAAGATGATTCTTGACGCACAAGCGAACATTTGACGAGACCTCTAACTTGCCTAATGCGTTTTTCTCCATTTTTGTCCTCGACTTCTCTCATAACCTTTTTCGTAGGAGCCAGACACCGATGACAAACTTTGGACGTGAAATTCTCGTCTATCGAAAAGATTTTTCCACCCAAACGTTTCTCCAGAACCTGCCGGAAAGCGCCAACGGGACTGGCAAAGTGCTCGTTCTTGCCCGTGGCGGCGAATTTGGCAGCGCCGAAGGCGACGTAGGCTCCGCCTTTTTCTACCAAATTGCAAATTTTGTTACAAAAGTTGGCCACGAACTTTTGTTTCTGGGAGTAGACGCGTAGTCCCCAGTCCCGCCACTTTTTGAAACTTTTCACACGCCAGAGCTCTTTGGAATTTTCGTGTCTTTTCTTGATGTAATCCTCGTACGAGTTTTCGTTATTGGACAATTCTTCCAAAGCCTTCTTGTAATCTTTTTCTCTTTCCTTCAAGTTTTCCATGTTTTTACGACGAGGAGTGAAGCCACATTTCATATGATAATGTCCCGATGTCAGTTTGATTTTTTGAACCACTCGTGATTTTTCGACGTCGTAGACGGCACACGTCATAACATTTCTTCTCCCAGGGTCGATGCCGACTACTATGGACGCGTTAGCTGGTATTTTTTGGTCTCGATTCTCTCGGGAATCGTCCTTTTTCTTCTTCTTCTTTTTCGGTCGGTTCATTTTTTCCCACACTTTTTTCCCATACCCCTTCTTGAACAGTACCGAAACGCTGACGCCGTCCGTTTGAAACATATGAGGGTGCCATTCTTTTTTGTTGCACAGTTTCTTTACCTTTTTCATGTCGAAAAGGTTTTCCCAGTGTTGTTCAGTTTCTGTTTTTCCGGTTTCCACTTCTACGTGTGTTTTACGCATTTTCTTTACACGTTTTTCCATTTCTCTCAAACGCTTTTTGGCCGTTGAAAAATCTTCAAAAACTTCTTTCTCGATGTCGTCTTCGTGGATTGCGGTCTCCAATTTCCGCGTTGTTACATATTTCTTGACGAAATGTAAATCCTTCAAAACACCCTTCATTCCCGACTGGTCAAATTGTACGTGGTGTACAGCAATACTGTGCGTCGGTGTTAGCGGAAACTTCTTGATTTTTTTGTCATCGGTAAAGGTCCTCTTCAGAAAACCGTAGTAGCGTAACAGCGTTTCCAGAGGAGCCGATTTGGCAAAGAATTCCTTCGAAGAACCGTTTTCTAACCCCAAATGTTTACGATTTTCATCAATGAATTCTTGGTGAGTTTCAATCAAGGATTCTTGTTCCTCTTGGCTCATCCGTCCCATATATTTCCAATTATTGATCTTTGACTGTAAAAAGTACACCATCTTCTTATCGTTTTCTTTCAGAACGTGTCGTATGGCGTACCGTTGACGATTCACAAAATTTAATCGAAGATTCGCCGCGAAAGCAGTGTGTAGCCGCTGCGCGGCGTAAGCTATGATGCTGTAGTCGCCGTCGTATCGCGCAATTTCTTCCTGCCCTAAAGTTTCACGTACGAAATCCTTGTTCCACACTCTCCCGATTACGGGGAAAGCGTCGGCGGCTTTAGTCTTTTTGGCGTCGCTCCCTTTTCGTAAAATTATAACAAAGACGTTATAGTTTTCGAAATTTGGCCACTTTTCACCGGTGGTGTCTTCGAACAACAAATCTTCAACGATGAGCCGTAGAAGCGTCGATCCACGTACCATCATTTTTGATACGGAGATGCATCGTTTCTCGAAAAGTTTCAACAGTATCGCCTTTTTTTCGTCGTTTTTCAAAATTGCCCTCAGGGAGCATTTCACGTTGAAAAATTTTCCACCTCCTTTTTCTTCTTCGTCATCGTCGTCGTCGTCGTCGTCGTCGAGTTTTCGTTTTGTGCCCGACATCGGGAGACTAGAGTACCGGTGGGTGTCAGGAAAAAAAACCTTTATATGCAAGACCCGAAAAGGACACTTGCCCGCTAAAGGGATAGGGGGAGGGCTGGCATTTCCCCGTCGGCAGCAAAAGAGTGGTAACTCTTTTTTTTTCGATCACCCTTTAGCGGCAAGTGTCATTTCGAATGGATGAATTTGAAGATTTGGAAATTGAATTTGAATCAGAAGATTCGGAATGTTCATCGGAGGATGACGAAAGCGAGGAGGATGACGAAAGCAGCGAGGACGACGACGATATCGTGTTCCAAAATGAAGACGAGGGGTGTCCCAAAGATTCATCGGAGAACGTCGATTCATCGGCGGGTGTGAAGAAAGTTAGGTTTGCTGAAAAAACTCAAGTATACCGGATGGTAACTTGGGATTTTGCTGCTAGAGCCGCGCGTAAAGGGAGTATTTGGGAGCAATACGCGCGAGATAGAGCACGCTTTAGAAAGCGTGTGTCTGAATTAGAAAAGGTGCTGGCACCAATTTTTACCAATGTAATTGTGGATAGAAAATAAATTTGAGAATTCCCTTTTTTATTTTCTTTACAACAGAATTGGTGAACGGTTACAACAGAGTCTCGTCCACCCAACCCCTCTCTTTGAAAAAAAATTGTGTAACCTCTCCCATATCACCGAGGGTGGGTCGTTTTTTTGGCGGCACTGGCACAGTCACCTCTACGTGCCTTGATGGTGGTGGTGGTGGCCTTTCTGGTAGCGTCTCCCTCTCTACTTGTCGTGTACGTGGGCGTACTTGGTTATCGGAACGGCATAGTGGACACACTTTGGTGGACCCCGAACGAAACCATTCGTTTAGACACTGTGGGTGGAAGCGATGAAAACAATGGGTGATGTGATGATGATCGCCCAAATTTGCCAGACATATGGGACATTTTTCCTCGTTTGGAAAAAACGAGTTTGTACAAAACACCGTCGAAGTTTTCAAAATTTTAACGGCGTCGATCTTGTTGAATGGCGGCCAAGGCAAGCCATATGTGTCACACATCTTCGAAGTAAAATCCACCATGGAGGAATCCAAAAACCAAACATTTTCGCTCAACAACTCGTCGTTAACGAAAGCGTGCAGCACTCGTTCCACAGACGGTAATGCCGGCGCAATAAGGGTGATCGCGTAATCAAATCCTCTAACGAGCAAATAATCTGCGAGGCTGAGGTTCTCAAAATGACCGAAAGTGCTGTCTGTTGCAGCCCCAAGTTCTAACAGGGTTGTGGCATAACCGTATCTTTGGTTAACTAGTGCCAATTGAAGTGCGGTCAATTTTTCACAATTTCTGATTTCAAGGTTGGGTAAGCGAGCATTGTCAGTTATGGCCCAACGAAAAAAACAATTCACTGTGGCATATTTGGCCGAAACCAAAATGTGCAATATCGAATACCCCAATGCGTTGACGAGGGTCAAGTTGGCGCCAGCTTTGACGAGTTCCATGAAATGGGACTTGCGAGCATGCATACATGCCGTCATCATTGCGGTATTACCGTGAATATCAATAACATCCAGGTTATTTCGAATTTCCGGTATCTTGAGCATGTAATGGAAATGCCGCATTCCCTCAATGACGGCATTATGCAATAGAGGACCCATTTCCGTAGTATATGTTTTAGCCAACCAACTTTCCTTTCCTAACAGGATTTTTAGTATTCCCGTTTTTGCCATGGACACGCCAAGATTGGCAAGTTTTTTCAACTCTTGGGGCTGGAACTGGGACCGGTCTAACACTCTACAAAAGACTCTATTATAATTGAATCTCATAGCAGCGATGGCTATCTCTAATTGAAAGGGTAACGCATCATCATCATTATTGAGCAACAGCAACCATTTGTTCTCGCTCAACCAACGCGTTTCGCTCTCGGTGAGGAATTTCAACGCGGCGGATCTGTGATCACAAAGGTGACACAATGGCAACCAACCCGTGATCACACTTTTGAACATGCTATCGGTCAGTTTGTTCAAGAAACAGAGGAAAGGGATGTCGTCACACGCTTCCATATCAATTCGACCGTGTGCTATGGCCCGGTCCACCAAATAAAAATTCTCTTTGCTAGTCGCCGCTAGCATCGATTTGCACGCCAATCGCGGTCCATATGCAATCATTCGTGACACCAATAACTGAACTATAAAGGAGTTGATGCCCTGTGAAGCCACTAGTTTTTCAAACAGTTCGGCACACAAATTCGGATCTTCGAACACCGGCTCCCGACCCACCGGTTTGTGACATAGATAATCAATCACCAGATGTTGTTCTTCTACTTCTTGCGCATCGAGTTTCACCAAAATCTTCCACAATGTATCGACCGAAAATATGCTGAACACTATTCCAAAATTATCCATGTGGTTGATATTGTCACGTTCTCCGATCGTAGTTGGTGAACAAAATTGGCTAATCGCCGTGTCCATCAATTTTTCAGCTTGGTCATCATCCATCACTTTGGCCATATTCACACACGTTAGAAAAATTGGTTTGTCTTCTCTATCCGCGTAAATGTGATGATCGCCCAACACCAGTACAATTTTTTGGCCGTTATCAAGCACTGCCCATTCGGCCACGTCCGAATCGCATGTGGGGGATGCTTGCATGATGGACGCGTCGTAGGGGCTCATGATATGAAATGCGGGAAGTTAGACCAATATATTTATACCCCATTCCGTGGGTGATGAAGAGTGGAAAGGGGGGGGGCTGGCATTTCCCCGTCGGCAGCAAAAGAGTGGGTAACTCTTTTTTTTTTCGATCGCCCTTTAGCGGGCAAGTGTCCTTTCGAATGGATGAATTTGAAGATTTGGAAATTGAATTTGAATCAGAAGATTCGGAATGTTCATCGGAGGATGACGAAAGCGAGGAGGATGACGAAAGCAGCGAGGACGACGACGATATCGTGTTCCAAAATGAAGACGAGGGGTGTCCCAAAGATTCATCGGAGAACGTCGATTCATCGGCGGGTGTGAAGAAAGTTAGGTTTGCTGAAAAAACTCAAGTATACCGGATGGTAACTTGGGATTTTGCTGCTAGAGCCGCGCGTAAAGGGAGTATTTGGGAGCAATACGCGCGAGATAGAGCACGCTTTAGAAAGCGTGTGTCTGAATTAGAAAAGGTGCTGGCACCAATTTTTACCAATGTAATTGTGGATAAAAAATAAATTTGAGAATTCCCTTCGTTTAGACACTGTGGGTGGAAGCGATGAAAACAACTCTTGGGGCTGGAACTGGGACCGGTCTAACACTCTACAAAAGACTCTATTATAATTGAATCTCATAGCAGCGATGGCTATCTCTAATTGAAAGGGTAACGCATCATCATCATTATTGAGCAACAGCAACCATTTGTTCTCGCTCAACCAACGCGTTTCGC
Organism: Oratosquilla oratoria; assembly: GCF_046742065.1. Taxonomy (NCBI): domain Eukaryota; kingdom Metazoa; phylum Arthropoda; class Malacostraca; order Stomatopoda; family Squillidae; genus Oratosquilla; species Oratosquilla oratoria. The sequence goes on from NW_027467517.1 coordinate 15,554, forward strand.
TCTCGGTGAGGAATTTCAACGCGGCGTATCTGTGATCACAAAGGTGACACAATGGCAACCAACCCGTGATCACACTTTTGAACATGCTATCGGTCAGTTTGTTCAAGAAACAGAGGAAAGGGATGTCGTCTAACCCTTTAGCGGGCAAGATTTCGTCCTCGTGTCATCAACAAGGTCGAAAATCCCGTGCACCACCGCGGGTTACTGCTTTGATTTTTCACGGAGACGAATTACCGCGAATAAAATGACCTTGCTCCATCTTCGTCTTTTTTTCTACCAAATGCAAAGGCCACATTCCGATGGATTTTTTTGCGATGTTGATTGCAGCATTGACGTCTCGATCCAGGTAGAATCCGCCAATGTGGCAGCACCGTGACGATGTTGGCGCAGAAGCCTCACCAATGGTCGAAGAAGATAATTCTTGACGCACAAGCGAACATTTGACGAGACCTCTGACTTGCCTCATTCGTTTTTCTCCATTTTTGTCCTGGACTTCTCTCATAACCTTTTTCGTAGGAGCCAGACACCGATGACAAACTTTGGACGTGAAATTTTCGTCTATCGAAAAGAATTTTCCACCCAAACGTTTCTCCAGAACCTGCCGGAAAGCGCCAACGGGACTGGCAAAGTGCTCGTTCTTGCCCGTGGCGGCGAATTTGGCAGCGCCGAAGGCGACGTAGGCTCCGCCTTTTTCTACCAAATTGCAAATTTTGTTACAAAAGTTGGCCACGAACTTTTGTTTCTGGGAGTAGACGCGTAGTCCCCAGTCCCGCCACTTTTTGAAACTTTTCACACGCCAGAGCTCTTTGGAATTTTCGTGTCTTTTCTTGATGTAATCCTCGTACGAATTTTCGTTGTTGGACAATTCTTCCAAAGCCTTCTTGTAATCTTTTTCTCTTTCCTTCAAGTTTTCCATGGTTTTACGACGAGGAGTGAAGCCACATTTCATATAATAATGTCCCGATGTCAGTTTGATTTTTTGAACCACTCGTGATTTTTCGACGTCGTAGACGGCACACGTCATAACATTTCTTCTCCCAGGGTCGATGCCGACTACTATGGACGCGTTAGCTGGTATTTTTTGGTCTCGATTCTCTCGGGAATCGTCCTTTTTCTTCTTCTTCTTTTTCGGTCGGTTCATTTTTCCCCACACTTTTTTTCCATACCCCTTCTTGAACAGTACCGAAACGCTGACGCCGTCCGTTTGAAACATATGAGGGTGCCATTCTTTTTTGTTGCACAGTTTCTTTACCTTTTTCATGTCGAAAAGGTTTTCCCATTCGGTTTCCAATTCCATTTCTTCTTCTACGTGTGTTTTACGCATTTTCTTTACACGTTTTTCCATTTCTCTCAAACGCTTTTTGGCCGTTGAAAAATCTTCAAAAACTTCTTTCTCGATGTCGTCTTCGTGGATTGCGGTCTCCAATTTCCGCGTTGTTACATATTTCTTGACGAAATGTAAATCCTTCAAAACACCCTTCATTCCCGACTGGTCAAATTGTACGTGGTGTACAGCAATACTGTGCGTCGGCGTTAGCGGAAACTTCTTGATTTTTTTGTCATCGGTAAAGGTCCTCTTCAGAAAACCGTAGTACCGTAACAGCGTTTCCAGAGGAGCCGATTTGGCAAAGAATTCCTTCGAAGAACCGTTTTCTAACCCCAAATGTTTACGATTTTCATCAATGAATTCTTTGTGCGTTTCAATCAAGGATTCTTGTTCCTCTTGGCTCATCCGTCCCATATATTTCCAATTATTGATCTTTGACTGTAAAAAGTACACCATCTTCTTATCGTTTTCATTCAGAACGTGTCGTATGGCGTACCGTTGACGATTCACAAAATTTAATCGAAGATTATTGGCGAAAGCAGTATGTAGCCGCTGCGCGGCGTAAGATATGATATTGTAGTCGCCGTCGTATCGTTCAATTTCTTCCTGCCCTAAAGTTTCACGTACGAAATCCTTGTTCCACACTCTCCCGATTACGGGGAAAGCGTCGGCGGCTTTAGTCTTTTTGGCGTCGCTCCCTTTTCGTAAAATTATAACAAAGACGTTATAGTTTTCGAAATTTGGCCACTTTTCACCGGTGGTGTCTTCGAACAACAAATCTTCAACGATGAGCCGTAGAAGCGTCGATCCACGTACCATCATTTTTGATACGGAGATGCATCGTTTCTCGAAAAGTTTCAACAGTATCGCCTTTTTTTCGTCGTTTTTCAAAATTGCCCTCAGGGAGCATTTCACGTTGAAAAATTTTCCACCTCCTTTTTCTTCTTCGTCATCGTCGTCGTCGTCGTCGTCGAGTTTTCGTTTTGTGCCCGACATCGGGAGACTAGAGTACCGGTGGGTGTCAGGAAAAAAAACCTTTATATGCAAGCTTGCCCGCTAAAGGGTTAAATTTTTTTCTGACGAACTCCCATTCAGGACACAGTGAGCCAAGAATGAAAATGCATCATTTTTTATTTCGTCTCTCAGTTCACCAACATCTGGCGATTTGACCCGTACGTGGCAGTGCACGGACGCCTTAGATCCCGGGCAGCGGATTTCTAATGGAAGAACGCGGTTGCGACGGTGTTTACCGTCGTGCAGAATAATATGTTCTTGCCAGTAGTGTTTACGTTGTCCTCCTCTTCGTGGCGTCGTTGTTTGCGGCGATTGATTCTCAAAATGTACCGTGATTAGGATGGTGGGCAGCGATTGACCGTGACCCGCCAGCGCCAAGACGCCCGAGGCAAGAACGGCCCCTGCGTGTTGAGTAAATACAACCGTGGCGTGTTCGAGTCTTGTTTTGTACTCGTGCCGTTTCGTCATCTTTTGTTTTACAAGCTTGAGAAATTGACTAAAATCCATAATGCGTTTGTAAAACAATTGAACTGCTAATTCACGACCCTCCATTTGGGAAAAATATAGTTTACGTTAAAAAAAAAGAAAAAAAAAGTTATATACCGAATCCCGCGATTGTAGACAGGTGTGGGGGGACATTTATCGATCCCGTTTCATAGTCGGGTTTGGCGAAAAGTAGCGATTTGAAAGCGCGCATTTCATCAAATTCCGTGGGCACTCGTGCAATGCATAAGATAATAAGGGGGTCCACCAACAAGTTTTCCAAATCGGGTGTAGTCTGAACGGGCTGTGTTATCACGCACGCGATCGTGGGGTTGTCGGGAGCGGTTTCGGGATACGCCTTTTCAGCTTCGGGTAACGTGGTGGGTTCGTTGTCGGGTTTGGTCGCGGCCCAGCGAAGCCGCAAGTGATGGACCGAATAAACGGTGCCGGAACGCTTATTGTACCTTATCTGCAACACGGGATTGGTTGGACCGATAGACACTTTGTCAAAATCGAGTCTAACGATAGCGCGTTCGGTATCGCCGATAAAGTGAACGGGGTCGCCGCCCGTCCACACGGGCAAACGGTGCTCGACGGGTCTCAAGGGTAGACCCGAGCCGCCGCTCAGAGATAGGGGCGAGAATTTGCGCCAACCGACCATCCTTTCCTCGTCGGCCGGACCCGGCGGGCCGGGGTTGGCTCCAAAGACGACGAGTCCCCACGGTTCCACGATATACGAGTCGTGGAGGAGTTTCTCCCGACGGGTGCCGTCGGCGCCCAAAACCCACAGACCGACGGACGATGCCGCATCACTGGCCGAAGCGGCCTGGTGCACGGCATCGTGGTGGCGGTCTCCCTCGGCGGTTGCACCCAAAGCCCTTCTCGCGTGCTCGAGCGCCCCACGGTTGTACTCGTTGTAGTGCTCGTAGTCGCCGGGTTTGGGGAGAGAGGCCTCCACTTCCCGCTCGGCGTCCAACATTATTTGGCGCAATGCTTTCTTCACCACGGGGAGTTTTGCATCACGGAGGGATAGGGCAAACACGTGGCGACCCCATCCATTCCAACTCCCCTTGAAAGCCCACTTGGGCACTACCGTATCGTGGCAAAAAAAACTCAGGCCGGTAGCTGCTACATTTTGCGGCGGGCGATGCCCGTCCACATTTACTGGTGGGGAAGTGGTGCGGCATATGATGATTTGCGGAGCGGCATTGTTGGTGCTGGTGTTGGTGTTGGCGATGGAGTTTTTCGAAAATCGCACCTCGTGCGAGATCCCGGTTGTTATCGGCATGGCCCGAACGGGTACTAGGACGCTTTGCACGGTGACCGCGTCGTCGTCTTTTACGCCATCCAGTACCACTAGACCGGTGGCTCCCGGCACTACTGCAGTTTGCGTTTGCTCGGTGAGTCCCGTACGGGGTACACTCACCGTGGCGCGGACGGGCAACGGCGACGACGACGACGTTGTACAAATTACTCGCGTTATTCTCAACAGGGTTCCCGAAGAGGAAATGGCCACCAGGTGATCGGGTGGCGGCGGCGATAACGACGTTTGGGTTCGACTCGATCCTCCTATGACTGTAACTGCGAACGGCGGCGGTGGTTTATGCGGCGGCATGGGAATGGGGGCGAGCGCATTGCGGGGTAGCAGGCGGGTTGGAGGTGCCGAAGCAGCAACGGGCGAATGGACCAGGGCGATCAACTGTCCCGTATCCGGCCTCACGACGACGAAAGGTACCATGCCCGTTTTGAAAAATTCGGGAGTGATGCCGTCGCCGGTACTGTCATCGCCATCGCTGTCGTTGTCGTCGTTTGTAAATATTCCCACGGCAGTTTTCGTATTGTGCAAGGTAGTGGATGGCGCGTCTTTGGCTAGGGATTCGAGTGATGATGATGATGATGATGATGATGGGAACACGAAATTAATCCCGCCACCGTCCGGGCCCGCGAAACCCACGCTCCAACCTAGTAGTATAACATTTGGTGGAGGAGAAGCTTTCAGCACCGCATACCTCTCGCCGGGTCGAGCCGGATTCTCGATTACAAACACGCGAGTGGGAACGGAACTATTCGCCTCGGCCAAACTTTTGTATGTGGTTCGATTGAAAGGCGTTGCCGTCGCGGCCGCCGTCTCGCCGTAAATGAGACGAGTAAAAGGTCGATCCAACCCATCGTCCCTCGTGACACACACCAATTTCTGTTCAACGTGTTGCTTCTCTTTGGGCATGCACATGGGAAATTTTTTGATGTACTCGTCGCCGGACGGATAAATAACGGAACCCTCATGTGCCGAGATTTGTACAATCACAGTATCACTGCTAATAAAAATGGTCTGTACATTTGGCGCCGAGGATTTTACAGCGACCTCGCCAGAATAGTAAGTTGATGACGAGCTGGTGATGAGTACGTTCAAACGCGTGTCGGGATCCAACAGATGGTGATCTTGGATCGTGTCTAAAAGTAGGGGGGTGGACAGTGATTCTACCACCAAATCCTTGTATAAAAGTTTGCTGTCTGCTCTACCGTCCGCGGGAGAGAGACTCACATCTAGATTGAGAGGTAATTTTTCGTCGGGCGGAAGATTACCCTCCAACACGTACAGGGCCGCCCTGGCGCCTTGCGATCCGGGATCCCCCACCCTGATTTCTATATCACGGAACGGCCATGACGAATTGGTGCCATTATTTGACGAATCGGTGCCATCATTGTTATTATTATTATTAGTCTTTTGCTGTGTTGCCGACAACGACACGACAGCTATGATGACGACGATTGCCAAGACTAGAAAAAGAAAAAACAAAACCATTTCTAGGACAATTACAAAAGGATTGCAAAAAACACCTGATTTGAAAATAAAAAATTTATTCCCGATGTGGACTACTTTCCTTACTCCATTCATGTTGGGCCGACAAAAGTATTTTTTCCATTTTTTTCGATGGGTCATCGAACTCTTCGCATTTTGAAAACCATTGTTTGAACGCCACGGCTATCAGTTCACCCCATGACAGCCAGTTGGCAAAGGACTCGTGTCTGTCACCCTCAGCTAGCGTCTCTTGCCAATGGTCATCTTCGTCTACAAAGGCGGTACGAATCGCGTGGTAAAAACCTCTCGGGTCTCTGTCCCCCTCCGACTGCAGGGACGAATAACGACCCCAACGAAAATGGTAGGAAACGCCGTCTGTGTAGTTACGTTCATATCGATCCTCGGAGTCCCTATGAACAATACAAAAATTTTTAAACTCATACACGGTGTCGGAATAACCATCACAACAACCACACGGATTATTTCCATCGTTGTCAATACTCAGAGGATATTCTTCCGGCTTCGACATCAAGAAAACAAAACTCTTTATAGAATCCCATTCCCCACATATGTATTTTGACAACAAATCTACTATTTTTGTATTGTCACGAAATGCGTTCTGAACTTCTTCCACAGAGATCTCTTCCTTGTTTTCTTGGAAAAATGTATCATATATTACGTTATATAGTTCTCTACATGCATCGATATCGTAGTCCGAGTAATATTCTGGGTTACAACGAAAATAATGTTCAAAGTTTTCAATTTCAACGACGGCGGCTTCTCTACACAATGTGTGTAGACTGACAGAGTCTTCAGTGTCCATGAATGCTCTACACTCGCTGCATGTTATATATATATATACATTGTGACATCGATAAGCTTATATTTCAAAGACTGGGGTTTTCTCACCCGTTGAGTGAATTCAACCATTCTAACGAGTCCGTAGTTTTTTTTGCATTACCAGCCGCCGAACCCAACACCATTTTTTTCATGGCCGAGTTTCCCGATATGGACCACTTTCCCAAATCCGGTCTTTTTGATTCAAAGGCCACTGCTGCTGTTGCTGCTGATGTTGCTGTTGGCCCAACATTCTCATTCAGTTTTTCCAATACAGAAAAGAAATGAGGGTTTGATAATCGCGTCATGTCGAATACGGATCTCAACGCCGTCAAAATGCACAGGTACGCGATATTTCTAGCCGTCCCCTGTCTCGTGGGGTCCTGCTGCTTTAGATTGACAACTAGAGAAATGGCAGCAATGACAATGAGTAACACTTGCCCTCTGACAAGATCGCTCCCGTTCTCGGCGACAGCAGTGATTAGCGTGTCGTCGATTTTTTGGTCGCGGGAGGGGAGCATGTACGAAAGGTACTTGCGAGAAAAGGAAGATACGAGAGCTTTGGATATCGTCGACGGTGGTTTCGAGAGAGACCCGAACGGTATTTCATTACGGCAAGTTGCAACAAGTGTGTGTGGCCGCAATTCTCTAACCGAACCTACCGCCATGGCGGTGATGCGTTGCAATCGATTTACGATGCAATCCACCGTCTTGCCTAGGGTTTCGATATCTATCGTTAATACCCACAATTGTCCCCCCTCGTTCAAAGTCGATAATGTTGTCGAAGGTCTGAGAGGCGAACATTTATGAAACGTTGACGACAGAGGGGTTAACATGGTGCACATTTCGACAACGTGTAACAGACCAGAGGCAAGTGACACGAATGCGGTTAACCCATCGTCGTCTTCATACGAAGGAGGGTTGCCTTCCATTATTGTTTCCAAAACAGTATAGCGACCTTGTTGGTCTGTCGTGCGGAGAGTAAATGAATTGTTTACGAGTTCCCTAAACTCGGGTGCACTATCCACACTCTCCGCTATCGATGTCCACTTCAGTCCTTCCCGTGCATCGCTCACCCCCGGTTTGGGAAGGAGCACTTTATTTTTTGTTCCCTCTTCTATTTCGGTCACTACGGCAATCTCGCCGAAATGACTATTCTTGCCGAACGGAGAAAACGTTGATACGAAGACCGGGAGCGTAACTTCAGTGTTTTCTTTAACTACACTTATAGCTTCCAACACACCTTTAGCTATCAATACAAACAATTTGCTAACGTACTTGAACACATTGTTGGTTCTTCCATCAAAGAGGTCAACCAAAAGGGTTGAAATTTCAGCATCTTTAGCAGGCTGGAACGAATTAGGACCGATGCTTTGAATCAAATGATCCATTGTATGATGGGGTTGTTGATCCGCGTAGACTCTAGCCAGTCTGTACCTGTCGCAATCTACATTTGGCAAATCTCTAATCACATCCTTATAATCCAACTCTTGTACAATCGTTTGCTGCCCCTGTCGCTGCCTCCTGTGGTGCATTTCTTGTTCCCACATCCTGTTAACCAAATCGATGAGACTCGAAACCAATTGACGAACAGTCAGAGAAGCTCTATCATTGTCCAAAATGTCATTGGCAAATGTTTGCACGTCTTCAAACTGACCTTTCATTATCAATTTACGCATCTCCTCCCCAAAAGAGCTCGTATCTCCGAAAAACCCACCCGAAGTAACCATCAATCGGTCTACAGCTACACCTTCACTCGCGTCTTCGTCCTCCTCATCGGAGGAGGAGGAGGAGGATTCGGTATCCGCCGCCACGCTGATCCTTCTCATAGGTACGGGCATGGGGTGGATCCGCCCGGTCGTACATTCCAACAACACCACACATACGGCAGAAAATAGTCCGGGACAAAACACGCCTCTACGCTCGAACGATTTGACGGCAGCTAGATATCTCACGACAGCCAGCAGGTCTGGCGCTTTCAGTACGAGATCTTTGTATACAATTCCGGGTGCCAGCAGCACATCGGAAGCCGTTTTGGGTTTAGAGTATAGCTCGGGCATGTAACCCGGCGTCCTACCCGGTTGTTTCTGCAACAAGTACAGTTTTTTTAAATCAATCCCGGGAGGTTGTAAATGGGCAAGGTCCGGATCGGCGGATACCGAGGATACGAGGTGAATATTGATGGCCAACAGGAGAGATCGAAAATCGTCTCCGGGAAAGTCATCGTGGATGCGGTAAAAGTCGGCGGTGGCCTCAACAAATCGCACACTTTCGGTTAAGGCGTACCCGATCAACGCTTTTGGATATTGCAGCAGCGACTCGAAACGCGTACGAAAAATCAACGCGGCTTCTTTCCTGAACGTTCCCAGATCGCGGATATGCTCGGACTGCGGCTGATGATTATTTGGTGCACACCGTGCGATTTCTTCGTGCATCAGTGTGTCCAGATTTTCAGATAAGCCCATTTCTCTTGCCATGCCAAACCGCGATACCGCATTCCGATAGGGGTAACTACGAGACAAGAGGGTAGAGACGGCATTTAGAGCTGCTCGAAGCGTACGTTCGCGGTCCCTTCTAAACAGGTCTAGCAACCCATCCTCGTCCTGGCCTATTCGTAAATTTGAAAGGTATACTGCCAAACCCCTGAGGGCATTGTTCATTGACACCATCCATTCGGTGTTGTGTTCTGCCGACTCCAACGTCGCAGTTTTCATCAAATAGTCCGACATGGCTCCACTCATTGTTTTCATCATGTTGATTTGAAACGCCTCAACAATGGCCTCATCCAAATCTTTTTCGGATGGAGGTGGTGGTGTAGACATTTCTCGGTCCATTTTTTCTTTATCCAAATACTTGTTTTTATACTTCTTTTTATTTATTTACTCCAGGTGGAAATAAAAACGCTAGTAAATTTTCAGACAAAAATTTTATTTGACAAAACCCTCGTTAACCTATCGTCGAAATCTTGCCCGCTAAAGGGCTAGAATCACCCTCTCCAAATCGTCCAAATTTATGCGATCGTAGGCCGTGCACAAATTACCGGATCCATCCTCCTCCTCCTCCTCCTCCTCCTCATCAGCGTTTACAATAATCTCTTTGGACGCTTTCGTGCGCCACGCGTCCTCGTCCACCGCCACCAACCTGTCATTGGCAAAAGACTCGCGTCTGTTACCCTCGGCTCTGAGTTGTAGCATTTCTTGCCAATGGTCGATATCACCACTACCGCCGTCCGTCGATGAAATAATATCTTCGTCTACAAAGGCGGTACGAATCGCGTGGAAAAAATCTCTCGGTCCTCGACCGTCTCTATCCCCCTCCGACGGCAGGGGCGAATAACGGCCACCGACGGTCCACTCCGCGGTGCCTTCAATCACGGGACGGATGAGACGATCGTGCCAGCCGCCTCCGTCACACGAAGGTTGCGAACAAAAATCGGCCAGCGCGAGTAGCGAGGCGTCGCTGGCGGGATCGGAAAGCGACACGTGCGCCGATTCATGGTCGAGGGAGAAAAATAGGAATCGGAGCGATCGGCAGAAGGCGTGGCGGCACGTCTGTCGATACTTGCCGCGAGCGGCAATAGATTTGAGACCCGCAATGCACGGCGGCAGGAGCTGGCTTCGTAATGTTCCCACCGGCGTCGTGCCCGCCTTGCGGTAATCGAATTCTGCCTTATCGCCCTTGGTCATCAAACGCTTAACCCCCTTCCGCGTTTCCACGAGGGTGGGCAGGTCGCCGTCCACCAAACAGACCGTGACGGCGTTCATGTACTTGACGATGTTGGTCAGAATCACAACTCTCTCTAAAAGCCCCCCGGCCCGGTACAGGGCGGTGAAAACGGGATTCAGGGCGAGGGCGGTCACCATCAATTCGTTCTGCAACACCCGTTCGGCCGCGGCGGAATCCTTGACGGCGTGGACGGTCGGGGGGTCCATGCAGAGCTCGACGAAGCGTTCGGCCATGTGCCCGGGGTTCGACGGGTCGTACCCGCCGCCGTCCGAAGAGTTCTTGCTTTCCGCGATGACGGCGTCCCGCGCCATCGCGTCCAAAGTCGATTGCTCGTCCGAGTTTTTCCAGACGCCCTCTCCCGTGCGTTCATTGAGATGCACGCTGTCGAGAATCGTGCCGCGCGTAAGACGAAAGGCGGTTTCGAGCGTGTTCATGATGACTTTGATGGTCGCACGCGCAAACGCCACGTCGGTCACTCTGTCGTCCGCATCCGCATTGCTACGCATATAGTTGTACCTGGCCGTCAGTTTTTCCTGTATTGCCCTGATCGTGGTCCGACGCTGCTCGTTCTCTACGGTTACATATGGTACTTCTCGTCTCGGCACTCGACCGCCGTATAGATCGTCGTCGTCGTCGTCGTCGTCGTCAGATTCGTTTTGCCGCTGCCGTTTTTTTCCGGCGCGTCTGCTCTCAGCTACGAGTGCCGAACGGCGCAAGTCGCGGTTATCGGCGGCGGCTTTATTTTTGGCGTCAAACACTTCGATGGTGCGAGAGACTAGCACCTGCAGCACATCGAGGTCCGTAGCCAACTTGTTGGACACACTGCCCATGTTGACGGCGAACGGGATGGAGGCCGAAGCGTTCAATTCTCCAGATAGGGAAGCGGGATCGTATTGACAATAATTGCGAGGCGGCATGGGCACGCTGGAAATCTCTCGAGTGCCGACGGTGGTCGTCGTCGTCGTCGCCGGGGCCGGTATTGGAGTCCTGTTCAATATGTTGGCCAACGTCTGGCCACCGGCTTTTTCTCGCAAGAGTTGTAGGTTTAAAGCCGCGTGTCCAAAAGTGTCCGTCAAACAACTGTCTCTCAAAAAGATGGCAATCAGGGCCGGCATCAACAGTTTGAAAACGAGCGTGCGATGAGCCTCGTAACCGAGCAGGTGCAGTATGTTAAATTTGATGATGGAGAGTAACGAGTGCATCAGGGTCCATGTCAGGATGCGCGCAGGTGCGTACAGCACGGCGTCGGCCAGGCCGGCGCGGGAGGCTGGCAAATTGTTCAGGTTGCCCATGGCATCCCGCTGCTGTGGCGTCAGCACGGTGCGCACGAACGACAAAACCGACTCGCGTTTTGAACCGGCGCTCACGTGCTCGTTTATGGCGTTCAGTAATATGTCTTCCCCCGTACAACGGCGGTGGTAATGATGATGCCGATAGCCCGAACCCTCGGTAGACTGTAGTAGCATTTCGCGCCACTCGTCGGCGGCCGTCTCCGGAACTCGAGAGTGTTTCCACGTCTCGCCGCCGCCACCACCGTCGAGCCGCTTGTATTTCACCACCGCGGAAAGCGCGGTCCAAAAATCCGACGTGCGACCCCCCACCACGATATCGGCGAATAGCACGCTCTCCTTTGAAAACGAATCTCCTAAAAACAAGAGGTTGTGATCGTGCTTTGTCTTGACGTGCGTTTGCAACACCTCGGAACCGAACCTCAGCGTTCCCACCGATAGCGGGTTATAGTGTAACATGCCCGCTCGCTGGCACGCCTCTTCCACGAAATCGAGCGATCTCCAAATGCGGGCCCGTTTGTGCGCATTCTCGTCTTCCAGCAACGATTCTGCACCCGCGTGTTTAGACAGGACGGATCCCATTTCCATTGCACTCCTAACCATCGTGAGCCAATTGATCGTTTCCGACCCTATGGGAAACACGATATGTCTCGGGACGCCACCCGTGTATTTGAACGCGACCATCTCGCCGGCACCCTCCACGGGCGAAAGCGAGAATCGGGTTCGATCGTGTAGTCCGGCGCGCTCTAATCGGCGCACGACGAAGTCGTGGAGGGCCGGGTTGTGCGCCAGGCACCACGGCGGTGCCTCCGCCGTCAGCGCGTTCCGATACTCGTAGATGCAATGGTCGGGGGACGACCATGACAATACCATCCTCTCGCGATCGGACGGGGCTCCGGGGGACACGAGAAACGTGGCAGAAGATACACCGCCAACCGTATGAGTAAAATCTGTAAACATTTGGTGCCCCTTTCCCTTTGTTCTGAAACCGGCAAGCACTGCCGCTCCCCGGTGGGAATCACAAAAAAAACGTTCCATCGTTGAGGTCGAATGGATTGAATGCGTATTTCTTTCTTTTTTTGTAAAAAAAAACTTACGGGAGGTTCTGGAGGAGGCGGGGATCCCCCGCGCCTCGACCCTCGGACGAATAAAACATTTTTTTTTCGATCGATGTATTTCTATAAGTGCATGATGGAAGAACAGAGAATGAAGATAGCGGTGGCGGCGGTGGCGATTTTGGTGGCTTACGCGATGCTAGGGGCAGTGGGGGGGGTGTTGGGGGCGTGGTTAACTCTTCGTCGCTGTGCGGCCGAGTGAGGACACGAGGACCCGCTAAAGGGTTATCAGGGAGCAGGCTATCGATCGAAAAATAAAAAGAAGGAGGCAGGGGATCCCCCGCGCCTCGACCCTCGGACGAATAAAAAAAAATTTTACGATCGATAAAATTGTTGAATCTCGTGGCCGTTAACATTGCGAGAAAAGTTTTTATGAAACTTTCGGACGAAGTTATGCAATCAAACATCTCTTTGCAAAATGGGATTTATTTGGAGAAGACAAAAAATTACATAACCAAGTTGGCGTGTGAGGTGATGAAACGCGCTAAAGCAACCACAGGGAGTGGTTGTCTAACCCCTTTCGATGCCAAGGAGGGTGAAAGGGGTTAAGCCAATACATCGAGAGCTTTTTGAGCCATATCATGTATTTTCAACACGCTGGTTCGCCCTCTATTTTCATTCTTCTTCTCCCTCGTGTACACGACATTTCTTGGTCTTGACATCACCCCACGGGCCCACGCCATCCACTCCAAACAGTTGTACCTACTAATCTTTACAGCACATTCCGATCCAACTGTTTCTACAAGCATCTTGTGCCTCATACTGGACGGATCGGGTAGGTGAAACAAAAATTTGTTTCTCGCTCCGCGCACATTGCCACACCTCGTGTGTGCTCGAAGAGAACACTTGGCCATATAATTTTGTAACTCCAAAATGGGAAAAAGTACATTTTCATCTCGAAAGGACGACACAATACCAAAAAGTCTAAACTGATTATGTGGTTGGAATTTTTTGGCATCACATCCCTGAATATTGAATTCAACAGCGGTTTTTGAACAATACCCACTCGCTAGGCACAAGTTCCCGTACGACCCTAAAGTGGAAAAGAAGACATTTCTCAAGGCTCGTGGGCAACTCTGGGCCTGTTGAAAAGTCGCCACGACCCCTTCCGGCGTCCTGCACAATACCTTTCGCTTGGGTGGGTTTAACAATAAAATGATGTTTTTTCCATTTTTCAACTCTGGGCACTTTGTCGCATCAAATACACCCCCCATAGACTCGATACGCGAAAATGTCATTGGGGTTACGTATGCGCCAACCCGAGAAGCGGTAGTTAGTAGAGCCGAAACGCAGCCGTCCACTATTCGTCCTAAATTTAAATCTCTCACCATTTTGATTTCTTCTCTATCGAGACAAAGCACTTCGGCTAGACAGCTGGGAACCATGACTGCGCACAGTATGGTTTTCATTGTCGCAAAATCCTTGGCCGCCGATTTGTCCAGGGCACGTTCCAGAGTGGTTTTGGTTATAGCATAGCACGTCGACTTTTGTACCAAACCAAGCACTCGATTACAGCTGTGATCCCCTTCGGGATGAAGCGAGTTGGGCTTGATGAATGTTGATTCAAGCTGGTTTCCTCGCAGCATCAATCTGACGGAATTCTCGGAACACTCTATACCCACCCATGGTTTTGTCCCATCAAACTCTTGCATAAGGCGGTTAATGGTTGGCCGTAAAAGTTCCGTCATCATGGATCTAAGAAGTCCAATAAAAACGCAAACACCAATGTGTTCTTGCAAAAATGCTTTAACGACAATGTTGTTGGATAAATGCAAAAAGTAACGTTGACGTTTGTTGCTATCCCAATAGTGGTCTAACGTGGGTGAATGAAAAGGTTTTCCCATTTCTGCTGCGGCGTGAAGACAGGGTCCAGGAATGTCGAAGCCCGCGTTATAGGCATCTAGAAAAATATAGTGAGGCAGTAGATTTGCGGCCTCCTCACCATATTTTTGTTTCGCTGCCAAAACGGCAGCACCTCGCGGCGCGCCAACCAACCAACCGTTCGTCAACGGCGCGTCCATCTCTGTGCGAGCACATATTACACGTCCGGCTATCTTATAGTGGGTATTCAATGTGGAATTTTAGGTTACAAGGATGGCAGTCGGCACCCCGCATTTGTTGTACGCAACTGAAAATTCGCTACTCGAAAGAGATCCAAATCTGTCGTCAAGCCCATCATTACATGTAGCCGTGTCACATCGCACCCAAAACATACAGTTTTCACGACCGTGTCCATGCCATTCTTTTCTTTAGCGTCGAAAATATTCTTGAAAATTGTACTGGCAAAATAGTCGGCAGGTAAACGATCAGGTTTTCTCACGGTGGCGCCCATGGCCCTAATCGGATGAAAGTTGATCATGAGCACTTCTCCGCCCTGGCGCCATGGCGCGGTTGACACATCACCGTCCGTGCGCGTAAAGATTGCGAGTTTTGGCACCAACGTGTTTTCGGTAATGTTGATGGCCTCACTGCAAACCGGTGAATCATGCTTCGCCGTTGCCAACCACTGGCGAAACGCCATACACCAGGGGCCGGCTCCACTGGCCAACAACGGGTTGGATGGGCAATCGAGGTTAACGATGGCATATTTGATGTTAGAAGGAGGAGCTTCGGTCCTACAAAAATCCCACAAGTTGGCAGCACGAGGCATGATAACGAGCGGGTGATGGGGTTTGTTGTCCTCCCCCTCTTCTTCTTCTTCTTCTTCTTTTTGTGTGAGACTTTCCAATATTTTTGCCCCCTTTTCAGCCCAAAACTTTAAAAGACTTGCCTTCCATTCCCAGTGAATGTGGGGAGAAAGCAGCAATTCCAATGCCGCTTTCAACAAATAATCTGTTTTTATTAGCGACGTGGGGGTAGAAGAAGGGTATCTGAGAATATGGAACGAACGTCTCGTGTCGCAGCTGCACACCGCTTCCGCAAACGTGTTGTCTTCACACGGCTCCCCGATACACGTCATTCTCAAGTCTCGATCATCGTGGTTTAGAAGAATAATTTGTAGTTGTACGGCTTTGCGCAATACCCTGGTAAATTCGTAAACTTGTCGGAAACGGTTGAGCAGCACGGGAGCTTTGGGGTGTCTAAAATAATCCTTCCTGCTTCCACTTAGCGACCATATCTTGATCAGATTGCTGGCTGCCCGATTGATAACACTCGAAGGCACTTCAGGCAACGGATTCTCTGGGTTGCAACAACAATTCAGGATTGTCGTGCGATCGTCGTCTGATAACCATTTGGTCGTTTCTGCATCCCACTTGCCACCCATGGTGTGGTGCACCACGATCCAGGCGACAGAACGCATGTGTGCATCCTTTCTCCCACTCTTCACCGATGTCAAATGTTTTTCCCATCTTTTCAGAGATGCTGCAAGTGGATCCAGTAATTTGTGCACGGCTTCTGGCTTGTTTGCCAAAGCTAGATCAAAATGAGGAATCTTTTTCTTTTCCTCAACAACCGGGGCGATGACGTCATCATTCTGCGCCAACAGATACGCGATGGCTTGACGTGTTTCCTGTAACTCTTTCAGATCCAACATATTTTGGTATGGGGTGGAGGGACGGTGATGTACATTATATACACACCCAGTAGCATTTTCCTTTTTTTTTTATCCTAACGAGTGCCCAAGTCCATGCAAGAATATATTCTTGGTCCGTTTTTTTTTGTTTCAAAGTCGACGACAACAACACAAGTGATGGCGTGCTGACACCGCTAAAGGTTTATAGGAAAATTATCTGGTATGGAAGGGTATAAAAAATCATCATCGACCGAGCAGCAGTCACCATAAACATGGACCACCACCACTACTCTATCCATACACGTATTGGGTCGTACGATCCGTCAACGTGCAGGGCGCAAATTGAGCAAGAATATCTGGTGGATGATGATAATTTAGTACCCCTCGGATACTTGTCGTCTGTTGAAGATTGTGTCGTGCCGTTGAATGATACCAATCCAAGCTCGGGTATCAACCGTGTCATTTCCGTTTGGCAGGATGATGGGATCACGCGCACCCTGTGCCCGACAAAAGTGCTGGTCCGTCCTTCCGAGGCTATAGAAAGTGCGTTCAAATCCGCGATAGCCAAACAACGTTCGTCAACAAATGGGAAATCGATACCGTTATCGACCGTGGGTGTGCATTGGCGTACATCCACCGGCAAGTCTATCGTGACCTACAACCCCACGAGTCATGTTACGTTCAACTGGTACAACAGTCAGGTGGTTCATTTCGAAGTGCATCGAAACATGGATTTGCTCATGCTCATGACGGCGTTCTTGAAACACAATGGCGTGTGGGGTGGATCCACCGCTCTCATGTCACTGTCTCGTTTCGATTATGTCGGCGCCTATTTCGATTGGTCTTGGGGTGGATTATCGACATCCTCGGTGTACGACTTTGGCAAGGAGCAAATGCAACTGGCGGCGGCGTACAAGAATTGTGAACGTGAAGTTTCCGAGGCGGCCTGGGATTCTAACAAGAAAAGGTTCAAAAGAATGACGGCGGCGGACGACGACGAAGCGACACTCGGCTGCAACCACACTTGCCCAGACCTCCACGTGGCGTTGGACGAACGAGTCCAAGCCTGTGTAGCGTGTTTTTGCAAATCTTTTTTCACCGAACCTTTTCAAGTAAAACCCAAACCCGGTGGTGCGAATGCAGCCCGAGCGATGATCGACGGATGGTTATCGCGCGCCAGCAGGGCGGAAGAGGGCGGCGAGGCGGCCCCGTGGGCGGGTTTGGTGGACGTGGTTCGAAAGACGCTAGGCAAACTGGCCGATGGCCGGAGTTGGAACTGGCCCGAAGAAATGGATGCCAATATGCGTTACGAGTGGGTGACTCACACTCTTGCCCGATGCCTCGACAAACCGGGTGTCGACCCCTCGCTACTCTATTCTCTCATGAACCCGTTTGGAAAAATGTTGCTCCTCTTCTTGGAAAACGGAGGCACCCTATCCCCACCCAACAGCAACAAAACCGTTCTCGTCTGCGGTCGCTTCTTTGATGTGGTCATCCCGATCGGCAATTGCATCTGGTCGTTTCAAATGTGTCCCGGCAAAACCGTGGCGGTAAGAGCGGGAGAAGGCGGGTGTTTGGAGACGCGTAGACAGTTGCCGCTCGACGCTTCGGACGACGAGTGCCCGAAACGTCGGGTGTACAAAGCTTTCTGTCGAGGCGAAGGAATTACAAAAGCGGGAGAAGTTTTGTCTGACGTGGCGCAATCGACATCGGCATTGCAGCTGCTGTTGAACAACCGCGAGTTTGACGTGGATGCGTCGGGCCGCATAACTTCTAGGGCAATATTGACCGACGATATCGTCTCGCTGGAAGCGACGGGGTATCGACCAGTTCGGGCTCCCGGTACCAAGAATCAGAGCAGGGTCTCTGGACGCCTATTGCAGCTGTTGAAAACTAGAGTGGGCGGTAACATGTGGTACTCGAAATTGCTCGATGCGATTCTAGTGGAGGATCTATCAACCAGTAGTCCCGAGCTGTCGGCCCAAGCTACGATTCGTGCCGCTACTGACAATCGCGTTTTTTATTACGATATTGAAACTACGGGTTTGAATCCTCTTGATCGGAACGCTCTCGTGACGGCGATATGCGGCACCCTCACCACGGGTGGCGTGGTTGAAGGGGCCGTGCGTGCCGTGTTCGGGCTGGCTACCGGTACGGGAACACCCGACGATCTGGAATTGGCGGTTCGCAAGTGCTATGACGACGACAAGAAGAAGAAAAAACACGTCACGGAGACTCTGCCGGATCGCGTGCACACGTACGCGAGCGAAATTGAGTTGCTCATAGGCTGGGGCGACTACTTGGGGAAAGAGGCCCGACCGCACATGATTTCTGGGTGGAACAGTTTTGGTTTCGACGATTTTTACATTTTTGCAACTATTGTGCGGTACCTGGTCGAAAAACCCTGGGGTGATGCGAGTCCCGACCCCCTTCGTGCTTCCAATGTACAACAACGACTTTTACTGGCCCGTGGGGGCATGTACGACTTTTCTGCCTTTGTGAATCCGACCACCGGTTACCTGTTTCCTTCTGTGGCTACCATACTCTCGGGAATGGTTCGCGAACATGCCGGCGCCGCATCGTCGTTCAACAACAATGGCGGCGGCGGAGATTTACAGAGTCTCATGGGCAGTATGGCCACGTGTCTGCGATTGGACATGATGAAAGTATGCGCCAAGGCGTACCGAGAACAACTTTCTGAATTTAACCTCAACGCCATGATGAGAAAGGTTTCAAAGGACGGAAACAAGGAGGAGGTGTTGAAGGATCCAATCGACGTCAAGTACCATTTGCTCAATTATGCCGAACGCACACCGGACGAACAGGCTACGGTGCTACGGTACTGCAGCAAGGATGCGCATTTGGTTGCCATCGTATCGTCCGAGATTAATAAAGAAGGCGAAATATTCCAGTTGGCGCAAGAATCGGGGCTCAGTGTAGCCACCGTCGTCACTCATCTCGACCGGCCCCTGTGCATCATCGAGGGAGCACTGTACCGGTGCCTGGGCACGAAACGGGCAGATGCGAGAGGTTGCGGTATCCGTCGCCACTCGTTGGCTACCGACACCAAGGGCGGAATGGTGGCCCAACCTCTGGTCGAACAAACGCCGTGCCAGACGGTGGACCTGTCGAGCCTTTATCCTTCGCTGATGCACGATTTTAACTTGTGCACCACCACGTACGCCACTCACGGTCAGGTGGTGGAGCTGCGCAACCGGCGAGTAAGGACCAGAATGCGGGAGGCGGGACTCGATCGTCCGAACCTCGCAATCATGGATGCGGCCAACACCGAGGTGCTCGCCAGGTATCAGTGCGTGGATATTGTCGTGCCCAGTTGGGTGGTGATACGACCGACGGGCGAAAACAGTAAAACGCGTCTCGAGAAAGAATTGGATTTTTCCTGGTGGCGGCAGGGACGGCGGCCGCGGGACGATTGGAGCGATAACCGATCGCCCAATGCGCTCCTCCGGTGCGGGGGTTTAGACTACGCGCCCGAAGTGCCGTGCAACGACAAGATCCAGATGGCGGCCTACTCTGGCGACGACGCTCACATCCAACCGACCGGACTGGAATATTTGGTGACGGTCCTCCCCGTTCTGGCGTGGGAATCTCCGCGGGTGGCTGCACACGTCACGGCCGGAGAGTGCACGGATGCGGAACAGTTGTGGGCCATGATGGAACAAGATTTTAGCGTCGAGGAAGACGAGCGTCTACGACAAACTCGTGGCGACGCGGCGTTCGTCGGCGGCGGCAGGGAGCCCGGGGATCGCGGCATTTCCAATCCCGTGGCTCTTCGACTCGGGGGCGGCTGCCGCCACCACAACCATCGGTTGGTGGCCCTGTGCGAACGCATCAACCGTCGCGTCAACGCATTCGATTCGGCCGAGGATGGGGCGGTGAAGCGCTGGGCGGCGAGAATGTTCGATGTGGGAGCCTACTGCCGGACTTGGAATGCGCGCAAGGACGTCCTGCCCGGGGTCGTTCCCACAATGCAGCTGAGGTACCGAGCGCAACGCGTCGAGATGAAGAAGCTGGTCAAGCAGTATCGCACCACGGATCCCATTCTGGCCGACAGGAACGACGTGGGAGAAAAGGTGTTGAAAATATTCATGAATTCCCTGTATGGCGTGCTGGCACTCAGGTCGTCCACAAAGACGGAGGTGAAGAAGTCGACATGGCGGCATGCCATGTCGTACGAGCAAATCATGCGTGCTAATGCGGCGGGAGGTGTGGGCGGAGGTACCAGACACACGCCCATGGCTAACCAAATAACACAATTGGCCCGCCGCGTTTTTGCCAACATTGGCGCATCGCTACGCCAGTTTCTGCCCAACATGAAACAGGCGTATGGCGACACGGACTCTACGTTCTTGGTGCACAACATTCCGGGCGACGGGAACGAAATTGTGGTTTCGGGGGACGGACGACGACACTACCTCCTCGTGGATCTCCACCTCAAGATGAAGCTGGCAAAACTCGTTCCGGCAATTATCAACCGTGCAACAAAGGGTATCGCTCGCGGGCACATGATGAATATCGAACACGAACGCACGGCCCTAATGTGCCACCTCTTTGCCAAAAAGACGTACCACATGCTGCACCTGAGCGAGGGGTCGCCGGCCTGCAAGGCCCTGTTCGAAGGGATCGTCCGCGCCAACAACAACGACGAATTGGTGAATGACGACGACGATCCGTTGGCGGGGAACGTGGGCAACCTCAAGAGTTTTGTCAAGATCGTACCCGCACCGTCATCCGCACACGGGTATGTGGTTCCGCACAACCCCGGCTTGATTCTGAGACTCGTAAAGGGGTTCGATTTTGACGACGAATTTTCTCTCGGTCAATGGCTGACATCCTCCCTAAAGTGGGTCGCTTTCGATCTCGAAGCTTTGCGCGACCTGTACACCAGCAAGATGCTGGACGCCACGGAATGGGTGAGCGCCAGGACGGCCAGGGCCATCAGCGATCCCGAACAGGAGGAACGGGTCGCGGCCGCCGAAAAGTTGTTGTCTCTGTATCGAAAGGGCGCGTTCGTAAAGAAGGGTATCGTTTCTGCGACTAAACTCAAGAAACTACAATCCGTTTTCGACCGCGCGGATGCGCTCGCTTTCGGCCAACTGCCGTCTTACGAAAAGACGATGAAGGAACATGCCCAGAATTGTGCCTCGTTCCAGGTTAACCCCGTTCTCGTAGTATCGTCGGCACGCGTGCATACGGTTTCGGCGGGGTACCAGAAAAACCCCAACCCCGCAGCTATGGCTATAAACAATCACCTGAACCCTTCCAACAAGATAGATGTCGACGAAAAGTTCTTGTGCGCCACGGCCGTATCCGGCTGGGGCCTGACACTGGATAAAGAAGTTCCACCGGGATACTATATCTCTACGTCAGTTCGATGGAACCCAGAAAAAATGATCGGGTTGGTAGCTGGGCATTCGGTGAGGAGTTTATCTGTGGTCGCCAACACTATCAAGAGTGTATACGACATGGTCAAGGCGGACAAGACCGATTTGTCCAGCATGTACAACACCACGTCGAGCGTTCTGGAAAAGATGAAAGCAAAGGGGTTCGCCGTGTTCCCCGGCTCGATGTCGTTCGCAACGGGAATCACGGTGACGGATGTCCTAGCGCGTTCTATAAAATCTATAGCATCCAGCGATGAACATGGTGAACGCGCGATTGAATTTACGACAACACCAGATTTTGACGATGAGGAGGAGGAGGAGGAGGAGGAGGAGGGAAGAAGAGGAGGAGGACAAATTAGACTGGGTCCATTCACGGACACAACTTTGGACGAGGTGGACCCGCGTGTTAAATCACAGCTCATGATTGTTTTGTCTCAATTGAAGGCCGCCAAAGCGATTGTAGAGAAAAAGAGGGGCGAGGGTTCAAGACTCGATAAACTCGTGGCCGCCGTCGAAATTGAGCCCGTGCAATTATTTCGTCGGATTGTCGAAAGAATGAAGAGCCACGAAAAGCAGTGTCCATTGTCAATCACCAATAACGAGTTGATGGCCAATATTCTAAAGGCGTTGGGGGGGTTGATGAAATGCACCGCGACCTGCGTATACGCGTGCTGCCAAGCCCTTGATTTTGTTGCAGGGTATTGTGTAACTCTACAAATGGAAAACAAACGGAGGGAAAGGGCAGGAGCATCCATAGTGCGACAATTTTTTTCAGATGCCTCATTACAGAAACTTGCTATTGATCGCATTTCCGAGTGTAAAGAAGCGCAGCTCGTTGCGAGAATTTTCGAATCGAGATACCTGCGTGATGCCAATGCGGTCGTACACCTATTTGAACTCCCAACGGTGGGAATGACAACGGACCAAGTGGTCCAAGCGGTGCGGCACGAGACGTCGCCGTTTCGAATGAACGTGGCGACCGGCACGGGCGCGATTTGGAACGAGAAGAGTGATGATTTCTTTGGCCCGTTACAATCGGTGGAAGATTGGGCGAGGAGGACGGCTGAGTTTGGTCGAGAGCAACCACTCCCGTTTTTTACAGGGGTGTATCATGTGGATATTTTGGAAATAATGGCCTCTGTGTTGAGCCTCATGTGGTATGAATAATGTCATTTTTTTCTTTGCTCGATTTGAGCCAATTCCCCAGAAGAAAGAAATTTTGTGTACATAAACGTTTTGAACAAAGTATGAATGAACCAATTCTACTTTTATTACCCTCTGGAACTAATTTCCTATACTCCTCCTCTCCAGTAGAGGTGGAAACAACACGAATGCCGGTAATTTTCAAATAATTATCGAGTCGTGAAGCTAAACAGGCGGCTGCTTCTAACTCTTTGAGTGTGTGTACGATTTCTTTTTGTTGTAAATTCGTATAACACCCCACGATTTCAACGTTTTTGTTTTTCAAATTTTTCAAATTTTGCATGATGTGGTATAATACTTGATTTGTGGAGCAATGAGTGGTTTGGTTCAAATATGGTATCGGAGAGTCACAATCCATCACGAGAAAAATTCGCTGCATTGGGATTCCAAAGTCTCTATTAACATACATCAGATTTATTAGGGTATTGAAACATACAATTTATATTCATTAACCCCTTTCACCCTCCTTGGCATCGAAAGGGGTTAGACAACCACTCCCTGTGGTTGCTTTAGCGCGTTTCATCACCTCACACGCTAACTCAGTATTCATAATGATATCTTTTCTTCCTCCTCCCACTGTTCAGATTTCATTTTCAACGACGTTATCACAATAATTTTTATGATAACCGTTATAATAAATGCCCCACAAAAAACTTTTCTTCTTCTGGCATTGCCTCCGTTGGCTGCTGTGGTGGATGCTGCTGGTGGTGATGGTGATGGTGTTGGTGGTGTTGGTGGTGGTGGTGGTGGTGGTGGTGGTGGTGGTGGTGGTGGTGGTGGTGTGCCTCCTGCCGCCCTCACACACACGGGCAGCAGCGGCGCGTGCGGCATTGTTGGATCTTGGAAATTGGAAGAGAAGAACACGGGCGACGCTTTGCTGGTTTGGGCCCAGGAAGGCTTCGTTACGACTGTGGTGGTAGGAGCAGGGCGACCCTATATATACCCCTCCCTCCTCCTCTCCTCCTCCTACTCTCCTCCTCCTCCTCTCCTCCTCCTACTCTCCTCCTCCTCTCATCCTCCTTCTGTCCTTCTCCTCCTCATCTCCTCCTCCTCCTCCAGGCGGTTTGGGAAACCCCCATGAAGCATGGTCGATCCGAGGGTTGATCGATTTTTTTTTGTGAATTCCTGAATCCCGATCCTGCCCTCGGATGAGTTCACCAAACTTTTTTTTCGAACGACTCCCTCCTCGGATGAGTTCGACAAGTCAACCAAAGCAAGAGGGGCGAGGGTTCAAGACTCGATAAACTCGTGGCCGCCGTCGAAATTGAGCCGCATTGTCAAAAGAATGAAGAGCCACGAAAAGCATTTTTTCGAACGACTCCCTCCTCGGATGAGTTCGACAAGTCAACCAAAGCAAGAGGGGCGAGGGTTCAAGACTCGATAAACTCGTGGCCGCCGTCGAAATTGAGCCGCATTGTCGAAAGAATGAAGAGCCACGAAAAGCAGTGTCCACCGTCGTGTTGATGGCCAATATTCTAAAGGCGTTGGGGGGGGGTGTTGATGAAATGCGCATGAGGCTGATGGATATTCAACAACATCAACAACGACTGAACCTCGCGGATTAATCGTCACCGAATCGACGCCGACGTCCTTACCTGAAGATCTTCTGAATTCTATGACACATTACCCTGGCGTTATCCGCCTATCTGGCGTGGGAGAAACAACTTCTCGTGAGTTTACAAATAAAATTTGAAATGACATGAACTTCTTTTGCTCAGAACATCCCATTCAACTTTCTTTTTTGTAAAGAAGGAATCAGCCTCGGTTATTGAAACTCGCGGCACGGGTATAAATAATTTTCCCTGTGCGTTCTTGTTGACAAAGCACGCAAGGAGGCCTCGTTGAGCGGAGGTGCTCTTTAGAATTAATTTTTGATGTTGTCTAAATTCAAGTCTTATGATAGTTTGCGTTATGAGAAAGAACGTTTAGCCACCTTCGTTAACTGGCCCGTGGAATGGCTTAGTCCACAGCAGCTTTCAAAAGATGGTTTCTACTACCTTCGCACAGAAGATCACGTGGCTTGCTTCTTTTGCCGCGGCATTGTTGGATCTTGGGACCCGGGCGATACTGCAAGAGGGGAACACATGCGATACTTCCCACAATGCCCTTTTGTGAAGGGACATCCTGTTGGAAATGTGCCCCTGGAAGAAAGTGAAATACTTGCACGCATCCCAACTCCTGCTCAGCAGCCCACTATTTCAAGTTACGATGTTTGTGGCAGTGGTCGACACATGCCAGGGTCTTATCCAGAATCCCAGCCTAAGGAAGGAACGTGGATGGGTCTCCCACAACACAGCGGTCCCAAACGAAAAGATTTCCTTACGAAGGAAAGTAGAGTATCGTCATTTTCCAAATGGCCTGAACGGGTTCAACAGAGACCAGAGGAACTTGCAGATGCAGGATTCTTCTATTGCGGACTCAGTGACCATGTGAGGTGCTTTCATTGTGGCGGTGGTCTTCGTAACTGGGAAAATGATGACGAAGCCTGGGAAGAGCACGCGCGTTGGTACCCAGATTGTAATTTTGTACTTTTGAAGAAAGGGCAAGATTTCATAAATAAGTTTCAGCCACCCCCACAGCCCAGTAAAGGAGGTGCGACATCAGCCAACTCTTCTAAAAGTATTGATGGGGTCATATCGGATGCAGAACTGGAGCGCCTTCTGCAGCTGGACATTGCAAGGGCCGCAATGAATATGGGATTCCCTCCTGCCACTGTGAAAGCCACACTCAGGAGGAAGCTTGAGCAGACGGGTACTCCCTTCTTCAGTCTTGAGACCTGCATAGAGGCAGTGTTGCAGTACATGGAGGAAGAGACACGCCAGACTCTGCGGCAGGAGGAAGATGTTCCGATGAATGTAATCCAACACCAACGACTTCAGTCGCAAGGTGAAGATATTCCTCCCAGCTCTACTCGATCATCTTTTGGAGTATCTTCAGCTTCTGTGGACCCGACAGACCCCGAACCCCAACATTTGCAATCTGAAGAAGAAGAAGAAGAAGAAGAAGAAGAAGAAGAAGAAGAAGAAGAAGAAGTGGTCAATATGCCACAAGAGAACACGTTTGTGGAAGATAGAAGTATAACCGATGCAAATGTGGAAATGAAGGGCTCTCTTGCTCCCACTAGAGAAGTGATAGTAGATTGCAAAGAAGAACTGGAACGACTCAAGGAGTCAAGGATGTGTAAAGTTTGTATGGACTGTGAGATGGATGTTGTGTTTCTGCCATGTGCACACATGGTGGCCTGTGCATCCTGTGCTGTGGCTCTTAGTACGTGTCCCATCTGTCGTCGGGACATCAAATATACAATTAAACCCTTTATGGTTGAATAAACTTTTTTTGTGTCAATTTTGTTTCCATAACCGTGAAATTTCCTATATAATGCTAGTAAAAGATGTTGTACACTAACGCCATCCCCGACACGATGAAAAACGATGCTGACACTGCCGATAGGGGCGCCCACCTTCGATGGATTTCGTCGGTGGCCCAATGGGTGGTGACTGGTTGCACACTGGACACATATCGTTTGTTCTCGACGTACAATGCGCCCATAACCGACAATGAAAACATCTAATGTGTGTAAACATGGCCAAACACATGAACGCCGATAAGGCAGAAGCATTCATGGCTGCAACGATCGACCGCTTCTGTTGGCCCACCACGATTGGAGAACGCAACAACCTCAACCACATGAAAAATTTCGGGGCAGTTTTCGACCTGTGTAGTGTCGACACACTGTGCACAATGTTTGTGAGACTCGACGACACGGCGAGAGACGAGGAGGAGCAGGAATTGGTGAGGGATTACGTGATGCATCCGCGGATTGATGGTGTTGAAGAAGAAGGCGTGTTCTCTGACCCGCTGTTGTGTAACGAACTGTTTGAAAAAATACTGGCGTGTAAAACCGTCGATTCTTTCATCGTGTCGCTGTTACTGGAACGCGTACTTTACTTGGGCCCGGCGGCACCGCTGCTGTTGTTGGAGTACAAACTTTTGCTAGCGGCAACTAACGATAAGAATTTTCAAGTGGTGCACGGTGCAGTGATGCGGGGCCAAGTCGACATGGAGATGTGCACCCGCGGCGAAGGAAACGTCTCTTTCCTATTCTATTTTGCCAAGTTGGACAAACTCAATTTTGCTAAAGTACTCAAGGACTGGTTACCGTTATGTCCTCGTTCCTTTGACCACGTATATGCCACTGTGTGTTTTCTCGTAAACGAGGTAACGGAGTCTTGGACTGAAATGGCGTGCACACCGATAAAGGTTTATAGGAAAATTATCCAGATTTGTTGAAAAAGGTTTTGGATGAAAACGAGTTTTCACACAGGGGTCTCAAGAGACTTGCAAACTTTAGCGTGACCAATAAGGCTGCACTGGAAACCATATTATCAAAGCATGGTTGGCTAGCCAAAACGCACACGACAGGCGAAGGCACATTATTGCATTATGCCATATCACAAAACGTGAAGAAAGGTTTTCCCCGTTTGTTGCAGATACCACAAATCCGGGATAATATCGACGTTATGGACAGTTCGGGGGACACTCCGATGATGATGGCGGCCAGATGCGAACGCAAACACATATTGTTGTCACTCATCGAGGCTGGTGCCAACGTATCATTCGTGAACGCCGACGCGTTTTCAATCTTGCATGTATTGGCCACCGTCTCTGGCGATACGGGGTTGGCCTTTTGCAATTGGGCCGAATTGGATCATGCAAACAGGGCACGTTTACCCAACCTTGAAATCCGATGTTCTGACAGAAACCTGACAGCCCTTCAGTTGGCACTAGATGAAAAAAATTACTGGCTTGCGTGTTCCATGTTAGACTTGGGAGCTAAAGCAAATAGTCTTTATGGCAATTCTACATACCTGAGTTGTGCGGATTTCATGTTTCTGAAATTGGATTATGTTGCCATTTTGACTGTCTCGGACATATACACAAGACCGTCCAACGAACAATTATTGCATGCCTTTATCGAGGACAAGATTAGTCATTTTGGTGATGACAAGAAGTGTGAGTTTGCAAAATATTTATTTGCAAAGTATGGTTTCCCGACACCGCCTTTCAGTAAGGCCGATGCCGTCAAGTTTCTAAAAATGATGTACGGACACAGGAAGTTTATCACGACGAGGTCGACGGATAAGGAGGCAGAAGAGAATTGCGCCATATGTTTGACAAAATTGGGCGAATACCACCACATCACTAGTTGCAAACACTGTTTTCATGCAGAGTGTTGTTGACGAATCTCTTCGTTATTCGCGCTCGTGTCCACTCTGCCGTAAAGGTGGGCAAGAACCTCCCAAATTTGATATCGTAGAAAGTGAAACGCTGCCCCCCAAACCGCCGACGCCACCGTTGAACAAGGTGGAAGTGACAGTGTGTAGACCACGAAAAAAGCGACTCAAGCCGAACGCCGCTGGAGAAATTGTGACTCAGTTTTTTGTCGATGATGAAGGTTGGGTGTTTGAAAATTTGTTGTAACCGACTTTGGGGAAAATGCTACCTCACGCGCAATAACTAAAAAGGGGGTGTCATCCACACATTGTACATGAAAATGGAACCCTTGCTGCAGGACAACCCCAGCCGTTTCGTCGTTCTGCCCATTCAGCACCATGATCTTTTTTCAATGTACAAGCGGGAGGTGGCATCTTTCTGGACCGTCGAGGAGGTTGACCTTTCAAACGATATTGTCGACTGGGAAAAACTAAACGAAAAAGAAAAATTTTTCATCTCCCACGTACTTGCATTTTTTGCGGCATCTGACGGCATCGTCAATGAGAATTTGGTTGGACGATTTTGTAATGAAGTGCAAGTGACCGAAGCGAGGATGTTTTACGGCTTTCAAATTGCCATGGAAAACATTCACAGTGAAATGTACAGCTTGTTGATCGAAACCTACATCAGCGACCCAGAACAAAAGAAGAGTTTATTCAACGCGATTGAAACACTGCCGTGCGTTAAAAAGAAGGCTGACTGGGCTTTGAAATGGATTGCGGCTGAAACTACAACCTTTGCAGAACGTCTCATCGCGTTTGCTTGCGTCGAGGGTATCTTCTTTAGCGGATCATTCGCCGCCATATTTTGGCTGAAGAAACGAGGTCTGATGCCAGGTCTCACATTCAGCAACGAACTCGTATCGAGGGATGAAGGCCTCCACACCGACTTTGCATGCTTGATGTTCCGCAATCACATTGTGAATAAACCTTCGGAAGAAAGAATTGTGGAAATTGTGCGCGACGCCACAAAGATCGAACAAGAGTTTCTCACAGAGGCTCTGCCCGTGAATTTGATCGGTATGAATTGTGAGCTGATGAAACAGTATATATTTTTTGTCGCTGATCATCTTGTGGTGGAGCTCGGTTATGGTAAAATTTATGATGTTGAGAACCCGTTTGATTTCATGGAAAATATTTCATTGGAGGGAAAGACGAATTTCTTTGAAAAGCGGGTTGGTGAGTACAAAAAAATGGGTGTCGTGGATGGTGGGTCTAGGAATTTTACGTTGGATGCGGATTTTTGAAATGTGAAAAAAAAATAAAGTTTTTCAATTTTTTACTTTAGTTTTTTTTCTCTCTTTTACTTCTAACCCATTCGATGCCAGGGACGGACGGGGCCCTGCTTGGAACGAAACGAAATTTTTCTTTTGACGGTCGGACGGAATCATTGAAAATTGGAATAAAACGAAATTTTCTCTGCCGACGATCGATCGATCGAAAAAAAAATCCCAAGATCGAGTCGGTTGGAAAAAAAAGTTTGGCTGATTTCATCAGAGCGATCAGATTTCGTTCGATTCGTTCGTCTGAACTTTTCCAACATACTCGATCGTCTTTTTTCGACCCTGATGATCTCTGATGATCTCGAGGAGTTGCGATGTAATCCACGTTTTGTGGCTCTACACCATGGGACAAAGGTTTTGATAAAAACGTCAGGAAATGTTTAAAAAAACTGAAAAACTTTATTTTTCTATAGACTTAGATCTAAAAAATCAAATTGACAACGAAAGAAAAACGAAACGAGCAGCACCAATCTCCAAATCGTCGTCCGTTTTCCCTATATTCCAGACCAGCACGTTTTCAAACTTTTCGTTGGCAATGGCCGTCCTCATCTGGGCACATGTGCGGGGCCACGAACCGCCGTGCGCCACCACCACTCTTGCGCTTTGGAACGGTTCCATTTCCTTGAACAAACGGCCAAGCGGCATGGGCTGGTCACAAAAGAAAGCCATCTGTTTTCTCTTCATGGAATCGCACCCGCACGTTAACACACCGTCCAGCATCGTCACACCTGGAGGAAGAGGTCCGGCTACCGCGGGCTCGACGATAACGGTGGAAGCAGCGGCCATTCTTAGATTCCATACAATCATTGCGGACAGGTTCGTGTGGGGACGCGACGACGACGAGTCGTCGACGGCGTCGGGATCGAACGCCACCACCACCGCCCCGTGTCTTTTCAGTCCACAAACTTCTGATGGGCGACAGTATTTACCTATACGGCGACGATTATAGAGGAAACAGTTGCTTAGATCGACATTTTTTTCTCCTCCGGCCAAAACCTCATCCACCATTCTGTCGATTTGCGTCATTTGGATACGGCATGCCCGTCGGCCGCAATCCCCCGATTCTGCAAAACCTTCCGATTCCCACTCTAGTCCGTTCGGCGTCGTGTCCTGTCGCAAACATCCATTGACCGTGGACGCGGCCGCCGGCAGGAACGCAAACGATGCGCCATGCAGGTGTATCAATTCGTACACCACAAAAAGAAAATGAGCGTAAACTCCGAACGCGAGTGCCGACAGCGAGTGGGGGAAGATATCGTAGAACAGCGTTTCCAGCTGCCGTCTCGTGAGACTGGGCGAGACGAGGAGATTGGTTGACGACGAAGCCGTGGCCTGATAGTGTAGCATTGAGCGGTGTACCGCCATAAACAAGTCCAAAAGTTTCGAATGTCCAATCGCATCATCGAAATTTGTCAAGGCACCCAATTCCGTCACAAGCGATCCCTTCTTGATATTATCATGAGCCACATTTACCCACGTTTCGTTAAATGCCAACACATTACCGGTCCGGTCTAGAATGTGGCGTTGGACCAAACTGACGAGCGGCGAGCCACACGTCAGTTTGGAAAAGGTGTCACCACCCCACCCGGCGACGCCTCCACCCAACGGAAATACAAAAGTTTGATCTTTACCCATTTTCATGTTATTCCTCAATTGCTTCACCAACTTGAGATCCGACGGAGTCAAAGACAGAATTCTCAGCAGCCGCACATCGCTGTTTCGAGTTACGGCGACATACATGTCTTCGTACGAAGCATTCATGGGATCCACCAACGTGTTCCGAGCAAACGTCCACCCCTGGCTAGAATAAATGGTCAGGGTATGCTGTGAAGCCAGGGGTAGGTGTACCACCTCGGCACCGGCTAACACGACACCGTTCATCCTCGGTCCCAACTTGATTCGACCTGGATGAAGGTTGATCCTCTCACCCGTTTCTTTGGTCACCGTTACCACTAGTTCGTTTTTAACGTACATTATTTTTGTAACCACCCCCTTTTCTGTCGCGTAGAACGGCGCGTTCGTTCCAAAAACGTAGGGTTTCGAATTGGTGGTGGTGAATGCAACAGCTTGATGCGGAGTGAGTACCACCGACGTTACTTTGGTCACGCTATCGCGTATCTTGATCAGTTCAGACGTAAAAGCCTGTCGAGAATGTCGCGTTGCAAGAAGACGAGAATCTGTTCTCTTGTCAATAAAGTATTTGCCCTTGGATCGTCGTTCGTCCACCTGAGCGATAATTTTGTTCTTCGCGCTGTCGGTGACGACCGACCCTCTGTTCAAATACTCGGTCACGTCCAACCCCCCGACCGTGAGTCTGGTCGTGACACAAATACTGGGAATTCTGCTATTTATCGTCGCCACGTCCGAAATTGTCCGTTTACGCGACGCGCATTTGACCGATACGGTTTCGACGATCCTCGCAACAGCATCCTTGGACGCGTTGCTTTTCATGAGCACTAACGATCCCTTGGAGGCAGCGGTCTTGGCGCGTTCAAATTCGAGCTTGGTCTGTTCGATGTGAGTCACGAGTGCCCTGGCTGTCAAGACTTGCCGTTGATCCGTTTTTTCCCATTTCTCTCACGACTTGACCCCAAACGTCGTTCTCGAGGTTATTCGGGGTGAAAATCCGTTCGCGCAATGTAATTTCTCCTTCGGTGATTGCAAAATACTCGTCCATCATATTGGGGAATAACGTGTTCAGATACTCGTTTACATGCACTAGATTAGAAACGGTCGACTCGTCAGAATCGGGAATGAACGACTCGAGGGAACGGCAGTCTGTTTCGTTCGAAGCGGAGGTGGTGAGGTTATGCAGGGAAAGAGCGTACATGAGCCCGTAAGCGTGCGAGTCGATCGATATGCGCTTCAAAGAAGCGAGAAAGAACGTTCTCGAAGTCAAAGATAACATTGACGAGTAAGCGGGTAGGTGAAGCGCAGAGTCCCCGGGCATCGATAATGCCCTCAACCAATATGGTTTGTTTAGCTTGACACCGCTATATCCGAACAACGAGAACAACAACCCCTCATGTTTTTGTTGCCCCAAAAATCCGACTTGCGCGAGTTTGGCCAAAAGGTATAGATGCCAAAACCTCCATCTCTGTTTTTTTTGGTCATCATCATCATTATCGGCGCGCAGCCAATTCCTCCACGAGATCTGATTCTTCACACACATCTTGGCTCGGGTTGCAATAGAATCGGTCAGTTTGATTTCCGGTGGCGCATCGGCTCTACAAGAAATGTGCTCTTCGTCGTCCATAAAATCAAAATAGTCGTCATCGCCGTCATCGTCTTTTACAGCAACCTGAGCGATTTGTGAAAAGTTTTTGGCCATGGTCAACATGTCCTGTGCAGTCAAGGCGGGGTCCGATAATCTATGCATCAGACCCGGCAAATTGGAAAAGAGTACAGATGCCAGGGGCTCGAACCCCTCCACTTCGCTCCCCGTCCGAAAGAATGCATCACGAATACATTCGCCCAACCATTCGTACTTTTGGTCCTGGTGTTGAGGTAGTTCTGTGGCGAGTTGTACGAGACACTGATCTGCGTTGCACTCTTCGACCGCCATTTTGAGAGCCAAAATCTCGTTGATTACCGTGGCCGTGGGCGTCTGGCTACTATCGTACTCTCCGATCTGAGATATGACGTACGATTTTTCTCGACCCGTCCCGACGATTTCGTCGAACGCGTCCCGTACAAAATCTAACACACACTTGCACTCGTTGATCAAAAATTTCCTCCTAAAATCAGAGGAGGCGGTGATATTCCGAAGACGGTTGATCCGAAGGCGTAGACTTTCTTCAACTAACACGTCCAACGAAGCGTTTCTCATATCGCGCGAACCCCCAGTGACTTGGGTCAAACGCGCAACGAAATCAGAGACCGACATTTTGGCCGACCTCTCCTCCCTTTCGGTCGCTTCCACCGACGCGAGGATACTCTGCATTAGTTCGGGTGACCACCTTTCTTCTTCGAAATCGGAACCCCACACATCATCTTCACCACCCGGCGGTGGCGGCGGTGGTGGTGGTGGTGGTGACGGCGCGCGCGATTTTATTGAACTTGCGACGCGACTCGTTACTTTGGCTTTACGTTCGACCAGTTCTCGCAATACCGCGTTTGCGATACCCTTTGCACCTCCTTTGGCCCACCAATCGGCATCAAACGCGGCTTCGATAATCTCGGTCAGCACGTTGGCCACATGGCGAGCATGGGAATCGGTCACGGGATACCTCCTGTCGTTTTCCGTGGGGATGGAAGAATTCTGTCGGTTGTCACCAAGAAAAATTACCACGACTCCACCAAAAGGGACTTGCGGACAATGGTTCACGATTCTGAGAATAGCGTCTATGAAAACTGTTTCCAAAGCACCGGTTGTCATGTACTCGTCCAAAACTAACAACTCCAACCGGCCCAAACATTCTTCGATGCGACGACGAAGCGTGGTGGGTCGAATGTCGTTGGGGTCCGTCATGACGTCGATGACGGGAATTGAAAAAGCTCTGTTCACCGTGCAAAACTGTTCGGGAGGCATTTGTGCGTGAATACGCAAATTTTGGGTTGCGGCGTTCGATTTGCTGCACATGACAACGTTCGTAGAAGAAATGATCCCGCACTCGACGAGGGAAGCGACGAGGGATGTTACGCAGGCCGTCTTTCCCGATCCGGGCGCTCCTCCCAGATGGTAGGTATTTTGATTTCCCGTTATGTGACTGAGGACAACATCGTTTCGCAAAGCGGTGATGGCCATTGCTTGGTGAATCGATGTCGCCATGATAAAGACTAAGGATCGAGTCCTGGACTCGTGTGCATTTTGATAGACGAATTAGTCGGTATTTTCCCACGCACACACACGATAAAATATTTACCCAAAAAGTTTAGGGTTTCGACTCACGGGAGTCAGGAGGAATGAAAATTTTCCCACATCTTGGTACATTGGAGAAATGTTGGAAGCCGCCACAAAAGTTCGACCGGCAATGATCTTTTCACGAGGGGCGACAGGTTTGGCCCGTCTATCCTCCACGAAAAACAAGGAAATATCTTTACCCGTAACGGCAATCATCGAATTGGGGCTCAACTCGGTCGTCTTGCGTCCAGTCTGGCCCGTATTTTTTGGACTCCAAGGCTTTTTTGAATTCAGCGGCAGACCACCACTTTTGCATTTACCGGTAGCAGCAGCGGCGGATGGTGGATTATTGTCGTCGTCGAGTTTCTCCAACCAGAATCCAGCAGTCGGTTGGCCACACAGTGTGGCTTTTTCGTCCACGTAATGGTCCGGATAAATGAGATCGACATTCAATCCCTCGAATGGGCAACGCCATGCCCGGTGCATGGCCGTTTCTACCACGCCGCCGCCGCCGCCGCCGTCGCCACAGAGACAGGCGCGAGCTGCCTCCAATACTTCGAGGGGAGGAGGTGTGGATCTCTCCAACGCCGAATTCCAAATCTTCGTAGCGTGCTGCTGGACTTGGAGACCCACTCTGGCGCGCAAAAACCTGTCGTCGCACCGAGCTTGAGTGAACATGTACGAATTGAATTTGATGCACATATTCTCAACGATTCTAGCCATGGCCGGCATGTTACGTACCCCCTTCGCCAATCTCGCCAGGGACGGTTTTGTCATAGACATCAATCTCGCCCTGGCTGTTTTGCCAGCTTCGGTTTCGACCCCCGATAATAAAAACTGCACCAGATTCAAATGGTTGATGGCGATGGCCGCGTTCCATTGATCGAATAACAGACGTTCTTTGATACGTTGGGTGCTCGGATCACTATTGGTGGACAAGGGGTGTTGGTATCCGCATTTGCCAAACGTAAATGACAGCACCGGTTCCGCCGATAGAGCGCGTTCGTACACTTTTTCTTTTATCAACCGCCTGGCAGGACACGGATGAAATTCCATTCCCACCAGGCTAGACCCAACGTGGCAAGAACAGTTGCAACCACCGTCATTGGCGGCGGCCTGATCATCATCGCTTTTGAAAAACCCGTCGGCAATATCCTCCAAACTTTGCGGCGCCTGTGGTGGTGGTGGTGTCGGCGACGGCGGCGATGACCGTCTCTTCATGAGAGGTCCAAGCCCATGCAAGAGTAATCGGGCGACGTATATCTCTAACCTTTTTCTAGTTAGGCCAGAACCAAACCCCGCTACGGGCAAGACCAATCCCGAAGCTTTGTCAAACACCACGCCAAAGATCGAGGCGAATCGGGACAAGAAATCTTTCCTCGAAGAGTGTCCAGCCGCCCAATTGACCAAGAGCAATTGCGCGTACTGCACAGTCACCGGGCGACCCAATAGTTCAGATGTGTTTGTCACCAACCATTTGGCCAGGATGCCGTCAGGACTCGCCTCGGCAAAAGGGGTGGTCATGCGAGCCAGCGCGTCTTTGTCTTTGAACTCAAACTCTACAAGTTTGGCCAACTTTTCCTCGGTGTCGAGGGAACTATTGGAATCAGCGTTCATCCCCCCCAAGTCACACACTGGATACCGAATTCGAGCTCCGGGTGTCGGCGGTTTACGTGCGAGTACCTTTTTCCTCACTTCGGTTGGGGTCTCGGCAAGTTTCGTCGACGCGGCCAAAGCACAACCGCGCTGATACGCCTGCATGCCGGCAAACGCTACTCCGAGCGACGACGAGACGAGATAGGCCACAATTAAGCCTCTGACATAATTTTTTCCTTTATTTTTCTCGCTATCCAAAAAATGCTGTAAAGATTTTGAAATTTTCGTTTCAATATCCGTCGTCAAACAATATTTCGTATTGTACAATTTCGACAAATCATTTGTGGGAACGGAATGTTCTGCAGAGTATACATATTTCCAATACAACTCGCGTGCATTCTTGCAGGTTTGCCGAGGTGGTGCGCTTTTTGATTTGACACCGGCAGAATGGACCACCGGTCCGGAACGCACGTGTCGCGCGTCACCCATCGGATCATTGGGGAGGAGGTCCGAGACCGAACCAAAGGCCTCTTGCACCACAGGGTCGACCAACCCCCGATGCTGTAATTCGCGCGATATTTCCTTGTCCGGATCCGTGAGCTCTTCATGACGGTTTGCCAGAATGTTATTTGGAATGGCGCAAACCAATTTGCACTTGCCCGTGCCGCCGTCGATGCAGTCCGGAGTTTTGGTTTTTCGAACCGAGATGATCTTGGCTGCCAGTGGTGCCAGCGTTTCGTTCACACGCGAACGACACCAACCCTCCTCCGTCAGCCTGGATCGCAAGTACGTGCAAGCGGTGGCCAAACCAAAATTACGCCGTTCCACGGTCAGCTCGCGCAACTTTTGCAAATTGTGGTAATGTGCATGATCCAGCGCAATGTCCACATCTGCAAAATCCATTACAGTGCTCGATCGCCGGTGCTCATGTATATTTATATATGTTTCCGGAAAAATACCGGCAGGAAAAGATTTCAGAAAAGCGAGGGAGTGGGAAAAAACCTCGGTCCTCCAATTTTTTTTTCACAGCGGGGACTCGGCACAAAATTTCGTTTCCATGCGCTCCGGGTGTTCCATGCGCACAGGTCGTACTATACAACTATCGACCATGTGTTGAATAAAAGTTTTCACGGTAGTAATCTTTTTTTTGATAAATTTGAGTAGAAAATGGTTGCCACATTGCTTTGCAACAAATGCGGCATATTCAAAGTTGATGTTGTCAAAATCACTACACAGCTCGAAAATTTCTGAATTGCCCGTCTTGATTGCAGAAAAGAGCAAATAGTGCTTGCCGTACCCTGACATGAACCTTTTGCCTACACTCAACAAATATCTAACAATTTCAATATGTCCTTTGAGTGTAGCTTCTATCAGTGCACCGTCTATACCGTAGTTAGCACCCCATGACCAACACAATTCGACAATTTTCAAATGGCCACCTACAGCCGCAGCAATGAGTAAAAAATCGTAAAGATTTCCCGCAAAAATGTTGAACTTGCGTTTCGAAATTTTGTAAAATTTATCATCGGACATTGGGTGGTCAGATAGAAAACGTGGATGTACAGGTGGCAAGTGATATGTGATAATGTCTATAAACCCACATCGAGCTGCAATGATCAAGATCTCTGAAAAAATGTCCGAAAGGATACGATATGGTCGTGGATGTAGTTTCGCCTGCTTCAGAATGTTGAGGTGTCCGCCCAAGGTCGCTGCAATTTGTGCTTGGTGAAACACTGAATAGAAAAATGTTTTTCTGACACACCTTGTTGTCTTGTACACTTTGTCGTCCACGGTACAATGTAAATGTGACTGTGACAGTATTTTTCTTTTGCAGAGAAGAAACATGTCTTCTAAACCATCGCCGGCTGCTACGACAAGGGCTTCACCCAACGACCAATTTTGTTCACCGACGATAATTCTTTCTCCATCGACGTGTACAGGACCACGCCCTTTCCACCACAACCCGAGGATTTTTCGCATGTGATCAGGAAGTTCCAATTTTACATAAAAACACACTTGTCTGCTTTTTTCTCTCAGAGATTCCATCCTCCTTGTATTGGTTCGCGTGTGTGCAACCGAGGTGCTGGTGTTCAGCGCATATATACTATACCCCCCCCCTCTCCTTCACTCCGGGGTCTGGCAGCACTAGCTCCGCCGACCGATCGAAAGAGTGAGACAAATAAAAAAAAAGAACAACTTTTGTGTTTTTTTATTCAAACTTTGCTAATAAAAAAAAATATGGAAATTATCTACATTTGGGGCACAAAAATTCAGGGTTTAGACTTTCGCCAACCATCTCCAATACGGTCTTGACGATTTCTGTATGTTGCGTGACAACTCCAGTCCGTTGAAGTGCAACCAGAGGTTTGTTGATGATCAACAGCGGGAACGTTTTCATAGCTATATCAGCAGAAGAAGGCGACGATGCTCCAAAGGCGGCATACCCCATTTTGTACATGAGTGCGCGGTACAATAACACAACTACAGCCATTTCGATTCCGTCAGCCCGAATACGATCAACGCAGGTCAAGCGAGTGTTGGGTAACCTGAATTGATGTACAAGTTCAAAGAGGAGGAAGAGTTGGTGGCACGAGTAACACGCGTCTCGCAAATCGTGCGAGCCCCAGCCGTCGACGAGTTGTTTCGAGATTGCGGTGCCCGCACCCACGGTCCCACACGTAGTATCGTAACCTTTTACTCCATCGTCCATGTTGGGCAAAACTACAGGTCCGTACCAGGAAAGGTACCCTTTGCCATCAGCTAATCGGGCACGGAGAGTCCCCCCTTCCCCAAACAAACCATCGGTTTCAACGAATGGGATAGGGGTGAACACGACACACTTCAAGGCGGCCGTTACCTTTTTTAGAGCTCCTCCCCTGGCGTTATCCGTTGCCATCTGAAAGGTGGACAGACTTTTGGGATTGATCGAACAGAGATGGTGGTGCGCCCTGGCGGATATCGCCGTGCCGGCTTTCTCGCAACCCAGTTTTTCGGAGAGTTTTATCCGTTTTCGTTTTGGTTGATACTGCCGCCGCACCTCGAGCGAGGCCGAGCAGACACGCATCAACAAGGAAATGTACATGGTGAAAAACGTGTTGGCCGACTGCACCAGATTGGTGGCTGCTGCATTATCATTCATCTCGAAGGTACCGTGCGCGAGAACTTCTCGCAAGACGCTGCACGGCAAAGCTGCGGCCACATCTTTGGTGGGACCGTGTTTGGATTGTCGCTGGCGCTGGCGGTCGCGTACAATCCCATCCCACTCGGCGACCCAACGTTTCAAGTTGTTCTTGCAGGCGACGGCTTGAGGAGCTCGCTTAGCGAGAAGCTCGGCGTGGATGGCGCGACTGCCCGTGCGGTACAAATCCACGAGCCCCGCCACCGAAGAATCGGACGAAGTAAAATTGAGTGTCGTGTCGCACGAAAAAACGAGCAACCGTTTCCACATGGCCACGTCCACGAAAAACTGAAAGATGAAACTATTCGACATGAACCACATGGAAATGGCCGAGCTGGACGTGCGCGGTTTCTCGTGCAACCCCCTCACGGCCAGAGTCGATCCGGGCGTGGAATTGTTTTTGATTATACCCGAGTTGAACTGGCCAGGCAACATGGCCTTTTGCATGAGCCCGACCATTTCTTCCACGCCCTCTGTATGGACCACGCCGTACTGCGCCAGAGCCGCGACGAGGCCGTGGTCAACCTGAGCATTGCTCGTCGCCGTCATCGCCGCCGCCGCCGCCGTCGCCGCCACCGTCATTGTATCAATCCCTGTAGCGGCAGGTCTCGTTTGAATCTCCATCATCGCCAACGACCCAATAACATTCTTTGACCGGTCGATGCGCGCAAGTTGTTTGAGTGCGGCATCGTTTCCGTCGACGTTCATTTTGAAGAGCGTGTCACCATTTAGACTCAAACTGGGGCGCCAATATTTATTGGGGTACCTCAATAGATTGAGAATGGCGCGATTGATGTGTGTTTCGCAATGTCCAGGTACCGGCGCGGCCACCTTGCTAATTTCTCCTCCAAAATTTCCAGAGTATATGGAGGATGCCACCCAAGTGTTATTGCTGGCGATACGTCTTTTCACCGAATCTGGAGTGATGTCATCCAAACTGTTCACCACCTTCAGGTTGACAGCATGGCTCCCCCCGTTGCTCAATTTCAACGCGTCGCCCAACGGTAATACATGCATGGCATATATGCACCCATCCCCCTTGCCGGGGGAAAAAAGAGAAAGGTTTCTGACGGGAAAGTTGACGAGCAGATTTAGTAGCACCATCCGTCGGGACATGTCGGAATCTTTGTCAACTACCGGCACCATTAATGTTTTTCTTATGCACCAAACAAGTCCCATCCTGTCAATATAGTTTTCCTTACCGCTATTTCTGATTACATCCCATCCTTCCTGGACCTGACAACCGAGTGGGCCCGCTTCTTCGTGACGACCGCGGCTGGAGCAGTATTGCCTATGAGGACAATTCCTCACTCTCATCACCATTTTTTGTACATCATCTTCTGATTTACATAATGCTGTCGGTTCATTTTTGATGCACATTAACAATTCTTGGATATCCACATCCTTGGGGTCGCGAGACATGATATATTTGACCACGGCTCCTTTTTGGTGGAGCAGTTTAACATAGTTTTGGTTGTACGCGTGGACCGTGGCGTCACTTTCCATCAACCACGAATTATTATCATTCACGATATCTTTGTTTTTCAACACGTGAGGTGTGTCATTCCGCACAATGGCGCTATGCACAATTTGACTGAGATCAAACTCGTACAGTTGAGCTCGACCCGAATCGCTCCACCAACAAACCGAAGAAGAAAAAACAAAATACATTGTCGGTTCCTGCTGCTGCTGCTGCCGCCGCCGCCGCGGCGACGGTGATGATGGCGAAAGTGGGGGGAGGGGTGGTGCCGCCGGTCCATCATCATCATCATCACCCATTTGCTGTTCACACGATTTGATGAGCGCTTGTCTCGAACAATCTTTTAACATTTTCCATATCTCATCGGCAGCGGGTGCGTTTTTCGTCGTAACCGAATGACCCTGGTACCCAATTTCATCTGCCACGGCAATGAGTTTCTTGCCTACAATGTAGGATAAATTGGCTTGCGTAGATCCGGTGGAACCGCCGGAATCATTAAAAGCCGAAATGTTGAGATTAGCCACCGATTCCCAAAGACATTGTTCAAATAATTTGGTTGCCGACGTTTTCAAATTATTCCCTTGGGTCCCCACGAGAACCGTCACCATTTTCTTGGCTAGATTCAAACCCACCATCGCCGCCGAGTACGTCAGGTGATGAGCTTTAGTCCCGTCGGCCGTAGCCACCACTCCGACAAACCCACCATAGTTGAGCATGGCGCGCATAACGTGGAGAACGTGAAGTCGCGGGATCCCCGTCGCCGTATCGACAATGTCGCGATAACATTTTCGTAGCGCCAAATGACCCACCCGGTCAACTTGAGAAGTTGTGGTCAAAGAGGAGGGGTCCAGACGCGCCACGCCATACATGGCGGCAAGGAACACGTACGTTTCGTCGTCGCAATACACGGACGGTGGTGTGAGATTGGTGGGTGAGGGCGAGGGTGAAGACAGCAGCGGCAAGTCATCATCATCATCATCATCATCAACATCGTCTATGGCTGACCAAAAATCCATATCCAAAATGGAGCTTGCTTCAGCGTTATGCAAACGACTCAAATGTTCCAGGATGGCCAAACCGCGACTCCCCGACGGTCCTTCAATAGCGGAAAGTAGCATCGCTGTAGTAGATGCAAAGCTAAACAGCGAAGAAAAGATAATCTGTTTTTCCACGGTTAGTTTGGTGCGTGTATGTGTATCGCTCATGATGGTCCGCATGTCAAGTCTCCCGCCCAACAGGTACTTGCCGTCAATCAAAAAGTACCGATTTCCTTCCAGGGATAGGCAGGTGTTGGCCGTCGATGCCATCTTTATCGAATACATGGTTCCGTCCCTGATCAACACTTCGCACGTTTTCTTTGCTTCCTGTGCCGCCACGGCTCTCGAGGCACAAGCGATGCCACTGTTTGTCAAAACCCGCTCCAGTTCGGGGCGTCGGTTTACCAACCAGCGCGGGTAAATGATGGGATCCGCCAAAAACACGGCCCGGGGGTGGTGGTGGTTGGTAATGGTTGGACGTCGACTGGCTGGCAGATTCCACCTGAACCCTTTCGTTGGAGAACTGTAAGCTTCCTTCGACCGGCATATACCCCCTCCCGAGATGGACGCCATGTCAAAACACGGATCGGTGCGCCACTTTTGTTGGTTGCGCCTGCAACAATCCGCCGCGGCGGCGGCGGCCCTGGCCACCCCGGACGAGCAGGCCGAAGCCGTCAAACTCCAAGACTCGAAGAGTGTAGGACACGGCTCGCCATCGGCGGCTAGACGCGCCGTATTCCGCAAATGTGTCATCTCGCGGAAAGGGTGGCATTTCAATTCTCTTTCACACAGGATGTGGCCAAGTCTTGCACCCAAACCTTGGGCAAAGGTGCCGCTCAACCCGTCCTGGGCGTCCACCATCGGTGCCAAGTCTACAGTCTTCTCATCGAGCTCCATGTTCCTCGTCGTCATGAGAAGACCAATCGAATCTCCCGAATCGAGGGCTGACGGTCCGAGTTTCACCCTTATGGATCGCGCGACTACGTTATCTTCTGCCAAAAACACGCCCGTGCGGAATGCCCGAAATATCTTTTCGTACGTGACGGTAAAAGCCGTTGTGGACAGTAACTGTTCGGCCCCGACGAATGTTTGGTCTTCACCCCCCGCTCCTCCAACGAGATTGGCGCCCGGCGTGTATAGCAGGGTGAGCGAATTGGTGACATAGGCGGGTCGAAGCTCTCCCTTGTCGTCAAAGAGTGCCGAGAATACTTCGCGAGCAACAACACTCGACCGCGGGCAATTGTCGTTCATGCGTTCGATGAGTGATTGGATTTCTCCTTTCGAAACGAGTCGAGCTTGGAAAAGGGGGGCGGCATCCTCCGGCGCCGATCTAACCGCCGCCGCCGCCGCCGCC
Source organism: Oratosquilla oratoria (assembly GCF_046742065.1). NCBI lineage: Eukaryota > Metazoa > Arthropoda > Malacostraca > Stomatopoda > Squillidae > Oratosquilla > Oratosquilla oratoria. The sequence continues at coordinate 58,311 of NW_027467517.1, forward strand.
GCGTTTTGTAAACCAAAGTAGGGTTTTGTGAGGTTACGTTCAGATAACCAACCCCACCGATTCAGACGACCCACCATGCGCGCATACATTTTGGTCCACAATCTGTTGTAGTTGCGGAACATGAATTTTTTCAAAGACGTTGCTTGATCGCAGGGGTGGATGCCGCTATGACACAACCACAATTTCTGCAACGGAAAGAACCTATCATTTGCCTCGTCGGTCGATTTGCAGTTGAGGAGCACGTACAGGTCTTCCTTTGCACTCAAACTCAACTGGGTCGGTGCTGTTCGTCTTTCTTCCACTCGAGAAACCGATAATGTCCGTTCGTTTCCACCCTTGGCGTTATTCGCCATGACGATTTCGGTATTGCGCGCAGAAATAATGTTGGCTACACGGCGAGCGTCGTACAGGGGGCTAGTAGTTTCAGTTCTGGCAACACCCTCGATCGTAAATCCAGTTGGGAGAACATTAGAATTGAACACGATGCGACGCGATATTGAATTCCGCGATTTTGCCGTCGCCGCCGACGCCGACGCCGACTCTCGTGTGGTGGAACCCGAACTGTAAAAGAGGGCACGGTGGCTCTTGGAGTAATCTTTCGGCTTGACGACGGTCACGTCGTAGGCGTCTTTCGGGTTACAGCGTCGGCAATCCCGCTTGAATCGCTCCGCCATTCCTTGGACAAACCCGTTCCATTGTGCAATGGCTTTTACGCCAGCATTCAAGGCGTTCTCGCTCAACAACTCGACGGCCGCACTCCCCGCCTCGAACGGTGTCGTGAGCATCAAAAAACTCGCGAGGCGGTCGATGGTTGTTGCAACCCCGTCTTTCACATCGGCGGCGCGCAACAGTTTTTCCAACAGGCGCATGAGCGTGTGGCCTTCGGGCAATACCACTTCGCGTCTATGACCGATTCCGTCATCTGGTCCGATGGTGGTGGTAGGGGAAGGAGGAGGAGGTTCCTTTTTATTATTATTATTATCTTTCTCCCTTTTCGACGGCGGCGGCGGTGGTTTGGGTGTTATGACTGATGAGGCGGGATCCTCTTCTTCTGTATCCAATTTCAAGTTTAGGGGTTCTTTGGAAAAGTTAACTCTGGTATCCAATATGCGCATCGAGTTGGTGGCGAGAGCTAGTTTGGCATCGTCGCACCCGTTGCTGTATAGACTGAAACCAATAGGCGGGCCCGCCGATCGTGGCACGGCGCCCATCTTCTTGTAGTATGAGGGTAAATCCATTTTGCATAAATCTTCGTCGCACAGCACACAGCATTGAACAATATCGGCGGGCGACATTTGTTCCGAACTTGCGCATTTGACCAGCAATAATGAAGCCAAACGTGCCATCACGACCTCCACGCGCTGCTGGGCGACGGCAGAGTCGACCACGTTCACCACGCGGCTCACGAGACGCTTTAGGAACGACAGGGGTAAAGACATGAGCCGGGCGCGTTGACCCAGCACGACTTGGCTCCAGTGGTTGTTCAGAAACTCGTCCCATCGTTCGGTTGACTGGCCGTTAAAGTCGTACGAGTCGTGGATGGTCACGGCCAGGCGTTCCACGTCCACGTCCGCCGAGATGCCCAACCCGAGGGAGAAGGCGACAAAGCGGTAAAAAAAAGTCTGGTCCCGGGCCACGTCGACGAAATGGTCCGTAGACAGACAGTCGAGGGCAAAACCGGGTTGCACGCGTGTCAGGAATTGGTCGGCCCACGTCTTGCCAGCAATATCCAGGGCCGATAAGATGGGGAGCATCTTTGAGGCATTCCACGGCTGTTGCAATGTCAGGTCGTACACCGTGGCCCGTTCAAAGAACAGGCGGTACAAACACGCGGCTGTGACGACGAGCGAAAAGGACATGTGGTCGGCCACGTTGGTTTCGGTCGCGTGCAGCCACCGGGATCGCATACAGCCGTCATCTTCTTCTTCGTCGTCATTCTCATCCTCTTCCTCCTCCCACACCGCCAATCGACGTTTTTCCTCGGCGGTCCTCTTGAGTTGTATTTTTTCGGCCGTGCCGTTCGATGTGTGAAACTGGCTTCCATCTATAAAATTTTCCATCGGTCTAATGTCACTGTTTTGCAAGAAACGTTCGTACACCCGCGCCAGGTCGGCTAACCAATGATCGGCATGCAATAGTCGAACCCATTCGTCGTGCCCGAGAGTGCACTTTAACGAGTGACCAAAAAAAAGACGGCAGCAGCATGTGAGGAATCGAGCGCCGTCAAAAACCGCACCCGTCTCGTCCACGTTGGGCGTGCCGGTGGTCAAACCTCCAAACACGACCTCCTCCCACTTTACCACGCTAGTCAGATCTACAGGAAGCGAACCTCGGAAACAATTGGCGAGACCGTTAAACACTGCCATCAGGCAAGCTCCCGGCGAGTTTTCAACGAATCCGTATTCCTTTACCATCTCGGAGAAAAAGTCAATGTGTGATGCGCCAGTTCCTACCGTCCCGCATTGCAACATGTCACTCATTTGGTAAAACACTGACACCATACCTCCTTTTCCATCGTATACCGGTTTGATTTTTGAAGCCAAGGTTTGCAGTGCCATCTCTCTGTATTCCCTGTGCTCGGCGGCGGCGGCGGCGGAGGAGGCATCGGGCGGGGGGGACAATACGTGCACCGGTCCACGCTGGTCAACTGTTGACGCCAGCACGATCCGTTCCAAATTTTCATCCGAGTGTCTCATCGCCAACGTGACGACGCCGTTCACGAATGCTGTGGCGCCTTGCGTTATGGCATCGCGGGCCAAACTTGTTGTCTTCGTCGTCGTCCCCACGCGTCTGGCCGAGGCTATTAGCCTCGCTTCGGTGCGAGGACGCAGGGTGGTCCGTTCTTCCAATTCCCGCAATACCATTCGCTCGTACAGCGAACCTTCCTGCCCAATCAATAATACGTCACCAATAATTTTGGATTTGTTCTGCAAGACACTTTCCCAACGAGGTTGTTCCTGCCGCCGCAAAAAGACGCTAATAAAACCAAGAGCAAATCGGACATCTGTCAAGAACCGTCTCTCCGTCGTGAGGACGTTGTATTTCATATTCTTGGCAAGTGAAAGCGTGCATTCCGACTCGGGCACTGTCAGCAATTTGAGACACTTGTTGCTGCTGCAACAATCATCATCGTTGGTCGAATCACGAGCGGCGACCACTGGAAAGGAGAAGGGCACGGTCCATTTGGCGGCGATCCGGGACCGATCCCTCACCTGCTCCAGCAAGTCGTTGTCTTTCTTCGCCGGGGCTTCGCACACTAACATCTCGGAAGCGTAATCCGACAAGTACCGCACGAGTGCGAGCGATACGTATTTTTGACGGTGGCAGAGAGCGCGATACACGTTGTGATTTTTCACTTTACTCACGAGTGAGAAAAAGTGTGACATTGCCCCAATCGCCGCGTTGCCATCATCGTCGTTATCGCCATCATCTTGGGAAAACAGGGTTGCTGCCTGCTGCAGACTCTGCCCGCCACACTCGAATTTGTCGTAGCGAGATAGCGACGCGATTAAAGCACTCTCATGACTCAATACTACCTCTCTCTCCTTTAATTTGGCATTTAACAATTTGGTATTGTACTCGTTCTTGCGCTCTTCCGCAAGCTTCTCGTATTGATCAACCACTCGACGACAAACAAGGTTCTGATCGCCGTGGGCGACAAAATCTTCGAGGGCCGGAGCCAGTATTTTGCAAGCCTTTTCAAAAGCCGGTTTTCCGCCTTTGAAATATAGCGGCGTCGATCCGGCCTCCATCACGTCGTCGTAGTACTCGCTCGGATTGTGCACGGCATTGTACATGGCGCAAAACCGTTCCGCCAGAGCCGTCACCATCCACAGAAACATGCAATCTTTAGGCTCGGCCGAGGATAAAAACGTGGTTGGTGTAGAATTGATGAGCGTATTTAAGAGTACTTCATCCTCCTCCTGGCCCTGCTGCTGCTGCTGCTGCTGCTGCTCAGGAATGTTCAGTATTGGGTCTTCGGTGACCGGTTCGATCATCGTTTTCCACAAAATTTGAAAGTCAAAGTCACCCCACTTGGGCAACGGCATATTTAGTACACTGTCGGTGGTGCGAGATGATGATGTTACCGCTTGCCATCGCATAACATACTCTACAAGGGCGAACGCTACGATGAGATCCGTATTGGAAAGTGTGAACGCCTGGTTACTAGCCAGAATCAAGGTGGGAATTATGGTCCTGATGAGACGTTTCACCTTTTCTGGTAAATCTCTCGTTGCATCCTTACGTGCCTTGATGGTGGTAGCTCTGAACATTTTAGCTCCCTGGACGCTTAAATGACCATGAGGCCAAAATATCTCACCCTCTTCCGATATTGCCCCTTGGTTGACCAACGCGATTGTATTATTCAATAATACGCTTTGTTCTAGTATATCGTTGTACAATGTCGTTATCTTTTGGTCCAATGTTGGTATTGGGGCTAAAACGTTATCACCAGTCGTCTTGGAACCCGTGGTGGTGGTGGTGGTGGTGGTGGTCTGTTCGGGTTCCTCTTGGGACAATGATGATGATGATGCCGTTGTCACCAAACCGGGATTGTTGGCAAGGTAGACATAACAAACACCACATAAAAACACATCCTGGTCAACGATGAAATCCCTGTTTCTAAATGCGAGTTCATGCCCCCAATTGCTCCTAAGAAGTTTTCTACGCCACTCGTTCCAACAAAGCCCACCGTGGCACGCCGAAGCTACTCTCAAGGTACTACTGGCCTTGGAGAACACGGCGGGTAAAACATCTTCGAGCCACTCGATAGTTTTTGAGTCGCATTTGAAGACTCCCAGTGTGGTAACCACACTGGTATTCGATAGTACAAAAACGTCCCGTTCGGGACCGTCCAAACGCGCATGGTGATAAGGTGCTGCAAATAATTTAGGCTTCGTGTGACCAGGCAGCATCCAGTTGCGTGAACCGTCAATGTCCAGTCGGAAATATTTTAATCCCTTCAATTCGAGCGCCGACGATACGGCGTCGACAATCGCGGACATGGATCGGAGCAAAATATCGACACTGAGGGCGAGGGACGTGCAGTGGGCCACAGCAGGGATCGAAGCCTCCATGTTTAGATTACAAGGAAAAAATACAGCCTTTACACCCATGAGTGCATAATTAGCAATGAACGCCACGTCAAAGAGGCGCGACTGTAATGGTTCGCCTGTGGCGCGCATCAATTCTCTCACGCTCGGATCTATCGACAGTGCCTCCACCCTATGCGTCTCGTCTTCCACGGTGCGCATGATGGTACAAATTTCTGACAAGAGCGTGCCCGTGCTGACGAAAATGGTCGAATCACTTACATTCTCGCACGACAACATCGTGGGGTCAACATACACAATATCGTTTTGCTTCACCAAATCAAACTCTAGTACTAGACCACCACTGTACAAAAGGTTGGTGTCGGTATATGCACCGGCCGCGTAATCTTGTACCGTCAAGTGACCCCTTTGTATGGAAAGCGGGTCTTTAGCGGCACGTAAGATTTCTGCGTAATACACGTTTTCATTTTCACTCAACAACGGCACGGGATGATGACCAAACTTGGCGGACGACGGATCCAATTTCAGAGAAAGTTGGCGTGGTGTGTTGCCAGACCATTTTATATACTCGCAAATATATGGTCTGATGTCACAATTATTTTGAACACAATCGCCCGACGCCGCTGCTCTATCCTTCGGTTTCAAGTTTAACACAGTTTTTGCCGTCCACACCTTTGACTTGTCCATAGGGGGAAAAAGGTGGATATGGATGGCGGTATATATTTCGTCACTTTCCTTACCGGGTGGCACTTTCCCTGTTTGCATGTACACCGAATCAGAAAAACAAACAAAAACAAAAGATTTATATAACTAGAGTCACTCGAGTTCGGTACGATTCCCCATTTCCTGTCCTCCTCTTCCTCTTCTTCTTCTTCTTCTTGTTGAGCCGGATATATTAAAGTTACCCCTTTGTCCGTTCTCTAAAACGATGATTTCGATTCGAATACACAGCCACGGGCTTCCGGTGTGGTGGACGAGGGTCCTGCCTCCTTGACTCGACAGGAAATGGCTTGTGCTTGTTCTTCTTCTTCTTCTTCTTCTTCTTCTTCTTCTTCTTCTTCTTCTTCTTCTTCTTCTCCTTCTTCTTCTTCTTCTTCTTCTTCTTCTTCTTCTTCTTCTTCTTCTTCTTCTTCTTCTTCTTCTTCTTCTTCTTCTTCTTCTTCTTCTTCTTCTTCTTTTCCTTCTTCTTCTTCTTTTCCTTCTTCTTCTTCTTCTTCTTCTTCTTCTTCTTCTTCTTCTTCTTCTTCTTCTTCTTCTTCTTCTTCTTCTTCTTCTTCTTCTTCTTCTTCTTCTTCTTCTTCTTCTTCTTCTTCTTCTTCTTCTTCTTCTTATTCTTCTTATACTCTAAGATTCGGTTCTTAGTCCATCCTAATCCACGTCGCCTTTTTCTCGCTTCAGCTCAACGGGGAATTGCCTTCCCAAAGTACGAAATTCTATTCTTGAGCTTGAAAATCTCGATGTTTTGAGCAAGAGAGAACGAAAAACATAAATGGATTCTCGCCTCGAGCGGACCGAATGGGCACTAGACAAAATCGAATCTCGACGGAAACGTCTGAGACTTTAGATTTTTTTGTTCAGTGTGTGTGTGTGTGTGGAGCCAGGAGCACAATTCAAACTCCCGTCCGATGGAAATTCCTGAAGCGTTTTCTGTGGGACGCTTTGGTGGCTAGACTTCTCTCTCGCTTCGGCCCAGAATATTCTTTCTCGGTCGAAATGAAAGTTCGGTCCGGAAGGAGGGGAATCCCGCGTAGTCCATCCGAAATGTGTGTTTAGAATGCGATTGAAGCAGTCCGTCCGATGGAAATTCCTGAGGCGTTTCCTGTAGAACACTTTGGTGACGAGACGTTGGAGCAAATCTTTATTTTCTTTCGCTTCGGCTCAGAGGAACACCCCACCCCACCCCCGCTTGAGAACTCAAGAATCACACTCGCAGTTCAAAAGCAAGGGCAGCGACAAACGAAGGAGAAGGAGAGAGAGAAAGAGAGAGAGTGCATGAGGGTGATAAAGTTATTTCCGGTCGGCCGAAGTAGCGTTCAACAAGGCTCTATACGTCGAAACACACAATTGACTTTGAACACACAATGGGACTTTGAGAGGAGGAGGAATCTCGCTTTCCTGACCCTCTCAATGGTGCCTTTGCTGAAGTTCTCCTCCCTCCTCGAATCTCAGATCCATGATTTAATAGAGAAACCCACTCGTCTCACAGTACGCCCCACCCCCTTCTGTTTTCAGAACAAACTCATCTCAACTATCAAAGATCCCTTTGCAAGACCGTTTACTTTTTCCATGCACCGGCCGATTCAAATTGTGTGTTCAAAGTCAATTGTGTGTTTCGATTCATACCCTTGCCTGGCTCTGGCACGTATTCTCAAGAGCCTTGTTGAAGCGAAATCTTTTGTGGCGGGAGGAGGAGGGGAAGGAGGTAAGAGGATGGGAAATGCTGTTCAGCAAAGGCATCAAAAGACTCGTCATAAATTTCAACATGCAGTAACAGCGCCGAGCTCCTTCGGCCGACCGGAAATGACTTTATCACCCTCATGCATCCTCTCTCTCTCTCTTTTGACTTCTCCTTCGATGAAATGTTTGGATTACGACGCTACCCTTGCTTTTTTTCATGTTGAAAGAATGATAATTTATTTGCGATGTTCAAAAGTTCTCCTCCCTCCTCTTCCCTTCTCGAATCTCAATATCTCTTTCCCTCCTCTGAAAGCTTTTTCCATGTCGAAGATTTCGTTCATCTCTCCTCGCTAAATTTATGATACCTTTTTGAAACCTTAACGTATCGTCGGAATCTTCGGTCGGACAATTTGCGATATTCAAAAGTTCTCCTTCCATCCTCCTTCATCCTCGAATCTCAGATCCATGATTTTATAGAGAAACCCGGTCGCCCCTTTCTGTTTTTCAGAACAAACTCATCTCAACTTTCAAAGATCTCTTTTCCCCCTCTGCAAAGACCGTTTACTTTTTCCATGTTGAAGATTTCGTTCCATCTGAGCGAACGTGAGTGTAAACGGCACGGCTCAAGAAAGCAGATTTTGGCTCCTTCCCCTTTTTAACCTCTTGCATATAAAGGTTTTTTTTCCTGACACCCACCGGTACTCTAGTCTTCCGATGTCGGGCACAAAACGAAAACTCGACGACGACGACGATGACGAAGAAGAAGAAGGAGGTGGAAAATTTTTCAACGTGAAATGCTCCCTGAGGGCAATTTTGAAAAACGACGAAAAGGCGATACTGTTGAAACTTTTCGAGAAACGATGCATCTCCGTATCAAAAATGATGGTACGTGGATCGACGCTTCTACGGCTCATCGTTGAAGATTTGTTGTTCGAAGACACCACCGGTGAAAAGTGGCCAAATTTCGAAAACTATAACGTATTTGTTATAATTCTACGAAAAGGGAGCGACGCCAAAAAGACTAAAGCCGCCGACGCTTTCCCCGTAATTGGGAGAGTGTGGAACAAGGATTTCGTACGTGAAACTTTAGGGCAGGAAGAAATTGCGCGATACGACGGCGACTACAGCATCATAGCTTACGCCGCGCAGCGGCTACACACTGCTTTCGCCAATAATCTTAGATTAAATTTTGTGAATCGTCAACGGTACGCCATACGACACGTTCTGAATGAAAACGATAAGAAGATGGTGTACTTTTTACAGTCAAAGATCAATAATTGGAAATATATGGGACGGATGAGCCAAGAGGAACAAGAATGCTTGATTGAAACTCACCAAGAATTCATTGATGAAAATCGTAAACATTTGGGGTTAGAAAACGGTTCTTCGAAGGAATTCTTTGCCAAATCGGCTCCTCTGGAAACGCTGTTACGGTACTATGGTTTTCTGAAGAGGACCTTTACCGATGACAAAAAAATCAAGAAGTTTCCGCTAACGCCGACGCACAGTATTGCTGTACACCACGTACAATTTGACCAGTCGGGAATGAAGGGTGTTTTGAAGGATTTACATTTCGTCAAGAAATATGTAACAACGCGGAAATTGGAGACCGCAATCCACGAAGACGACATCGAGAAAGAAGTTTTTGAAGATTTTTCAACGGCCAAAAAGCGTTTGAGAGAAATGGAAAAACGTGTAAAGAAAATGCGTAAAACACACGTAGAAGAAGAAATGGAATTGGAAACCGAAAAAACAGAAACTGAAACAGAACAACAACAACAACACTGGGAAAACCTTTTCGACATGAAAAAGGTAAAGAAACTGTGCAACAAAAAGGAATGGCACCCTCATATGTTTCAAACGGACGGCGTCAGCGTTTCGGTACTGTTCAAGAAGGGGTATGGGAAAAAAGTGTGGGGAAAAATGAACCGACCGAAAAAGAAGAAGAAGAAGAAAAAGGACGATTCCCGAGAGAATCGAGACCAAAAAATACCAGCTAACGCGTCCATAGTAGTCGGCATCGACCCTGGGAGAAGAAATGTTATGACGTGTGCCGTCTACGACGTCGAAAAATCACGAGTGGTTCAAAAAATCAAACTGACATCGGGACATTATTATATGAAATGTGGCTTCACTCCTCGTCGTAAAACCATGGAAAACTTGAAGGAAAGAGAAAAAGATTACAAGAAGGCTTTGGAAGAATTGTCCAACAACGAAAACTCGTACGAGGATTACATCAAGAAAAGACACGAAAATTCCAAAGAGCTCTGGCGTGTGAAAAGTTTCAAAAAGTGGCGGGACTGGGGACTACGCGTCTACTCCCAGAAACAAAAGTTCGTGGCCAACTTTTGTAACAGGATTTGCAATTTGGTAGAAAAAGGCGGAGCCTACGTCGCCTTCGGCGCTGCCAAATTCGCCGCCACGGGCAAGAACGAGCACTTTGCCAGTCCCGTTGGCGCTTTCCGGCAGGTTCTGGAGAAACGTTTGGGTGGAAAAATCTTTTCGATAGACGAGAATTTCACGTCCAAAGTTTGTCATCGGTGTCTGGCTCCTACGAAAAAGGTTATGAGAGAAGTCCAGGACAAAAATGGAGAAAAACGCATTAGGCAAGTTAGAGGTCTCGTCAAATGTTCGCTTGTGCGTCAAGAATCATCTTCTTCGACCATTGGTGAGGCTTCTGCGCCAACATCGTCACGGTGCTGCCACATTGGCGGATTTTTCCTGGATCGAGACGTCAATGCTGCAATCAACATCGCAAAAAAATCCATCGGAATGTGGCCTTTGGATTTGGTGGAAAAAAAGACGAAGATGGAGCAAGGTCATACAATAATAACTTTTCTTCGCGGTAATTCGTCTCCGTGAAAAATCAAATCAGTAACCCGCGGTGGTGCACGGGATAAGATTCCGATTCTGTGTAACAAGATAGAAAGAATTGAGGACAAAATATTTCTGAATGTGATAATTGACCAAGATTGGAGTTGACTAAAAAAAAATACACTGACACTATTTTTCTATGCTTATGACAATTTTAGATCGCTGGCATTTTTCTTTCACATTTCACAATAAATCTCACTGGAAACCCCTTCTTTTTTTTCGCGCCTTTTTTATCGGATTGATTTCTTTGGATGTAAAAGTTTTGACATGAATTCCCGCGTTGTCCATCGCTCGGCCAAGCACGCACTTAAAAATGTGTGTTTAGACTCGTATCCGAGGCGAGAAGGTCTTGCTGGCTCGACAGGAAATGGTTTAGTCTAATACACAGTCACGGGTTCTCCTTGTCGATGTGCAAGGAGTTGAAGCGAGAGGATGGTGCCGTGGATGAGAATCCCTGACACATTTGGATTTAGTCGCTCCGGCCAAAGGAGCCAAAATCTGCTTTCTTGAGCCGTGCCGTTTACACTCACGTTCGCTCAGATGGAACGAAATCTTCGACATGGAAACTTTGCAGAGGGGGAAAAGAGATCTTTGAAAGTTGAGATGAGTTTGTTCTGAAAAACAGAAAGGGGGCTTACTGTGAACCGACCGGGTTTCTCTATAAAATCATGGATCTGAGATTCGAGGATGGAGGAGGATGGAAGGAGAACTTTTGAATATCGCAAATTGTCCGACCGAAGATTCCGACGATACGTTAACGAGAAAAGGTCTTTCAAAAAGGTATCATAAATTTAGCGAGGAGAGATGAACGAAATCTTCGACATGGAAAAAGATAAACGGTCTTTCAGAGGGGGAAAGAGATATTGAGATTCGAGAAGGGAAGAGGAGGGAGGAGAACTTTTGAACATCGCAAAATGATCATTCTTTCAACATGAAAAAAAAGCAAGGGCAGCGTCGTAATCCAAACATTTCATCGAAGGAGACGAATGGGGGAGCAATGGGAGGAGCAGGGGGGTGGGAGCGAGTGAGAGCTTTGGGCAGGAATTGGTTTGTTCAGGACTGGCTCCTCCCCCGGCCAGTGGTGATTCTCCAATCAGAATCGAGTGCCAAGAATGAGCTTGGACTGAAGCGGTTATCAAGCTCAAGCGGGGAATTGCCAGCGAAGACGCGCCATGGTCATTGTGATCTGGGAACTCAGAGGAGAAGGATGTGATGGATGATGGAGGAGGAAGATAAGGAGAGTGTGTATTTCGGTGGAAAGCAAGGCCGACGGCTGAACAGGAAATGGGGGATCCCGGTTCAGATCTTCAATTCTCTCACCAACCTCTCTTCTTATAGGAATCTAACTTTGGTTAAAGTGTTCATGAAGAAATCTCGCTTTGCTGAACCGTGCCGTTTACATTCACTTTCTCTCAGAACTTCATCTCTCCTCGCCAAATATCCTTGGAAGGGGGGGGGGTAAGGAGGAGGAGGAGGAGAGAGAAGTAAGAATAGAGGGAGAAAGAGGAGGAGGTAGAAGAAGGAGAGGAAAAAGGAGGAAGGCTTCGCCGACAGGAAATGATTTTATCATCACATTGGCATACCCAACGAGGCGATTTCCGGTTAACTTTCTCAAGCTTATTTGGTTTCAAAAAATTTCGATAGCCTGCTCTCTCGGATTCAAATTTATGACAACGAGTCAACCTTCTTCTTCTCCTTCTCCTTCTCCTTCTCCTTCTCCTTCTCCTTCTCCTGCGTCTGACTGGGAAATGGGAACGGAGGAAAAAGAGGAGGATAATAAAGAGATAAGCGTTTCCGGTCGAAGCGAGAGTGCGTTTCTGGTTATAAATCGTGTGGCGGGAATGAGGCGGAGGAGGAGGAGGAGGAGGAGGCACCTTTGAATAAGAAGGAGAAGAAGAAGAAGAAGAAGAAGAAGAAGGAGAGAAGAAGAAGAAGAAGAAGAGGGAGAAGGAGAAGGAGAAGGAGAGAAGGAGACTCCTCCTCCTCTTGTAGCAGGAGGAGGCGTTTCATATTTGTGGTTCAGTGTGTAATGTTCTTGTAAGAGTTTATCACCCTCTCTCATTTCCAATTTTCAACCACCATCTAAACTGGCACGCGGGTTCAGAATTTTTCAACCTGGCAATCGAATATCCTCTCAGATCCAAACCCGCTCGCCCCTTTTGTTTTCAGAACAAACTTTGGACTCCCCCCCCCCTCTAGCGGACACTAGACAAAATCGACCATTAATAAATTTGAACAAGAAATCGCAGCGCTATTTCCTTCGGCCGACAGAAACTGGTGGGTTCAGAGTTTGGTTTTTCGTCGGAATCTTTGGTACCTAGATGTAGGGCCATATCTTCACTAAGTAACATCTCAATCTTATTCACATATTTGCCTCTCGAAGTCACATCCGACGAAGAAGTGGAAGAAGTATCGTTTTCTGTCTTTTATTTCAAAACAACAGAGAATGGAAAAGGGGTGACTTTAATATTTTTTCCTCCTCTCTCATCCGAATTTTGGAGTCAATTATTTTCCTAAATAGATTTTTTCTAAGATTTTGTTATTGTCTGAAACATTGTAAAAATCCAGCAAGAAGATAAAATTTTAGATTTCCAATTATCTCTTGTATAAGCATTCCCACCTACGTCAAATGCTGAAAATATTATTTGTGATAATGCTTTGTTTTGCATGATTTGAAGGGCGTTGTGGGGGATGCCAATGAAGGTTAGGAATGAGGAACTTGAGAAACAGAAAGTTGGTGATAGGTTGGCATGACCAACGAGGCGATTTCTGGTTGACTTTCTCAAGCTTCAGATTGTAGACATAATTCTCTGGAGTGAACAATCGTCAGCAGCGACCCTTAAAACCTTATTATTTTTCAGTTTCGATGTAATTCTCCTCCCTTTCTTCCTACCCATTTTTCAAAGGATAATATGACGCAAAGCATTGTCGTTTTATTCTATTTCGTTTATTATTTATCTCGTTTATTAGATTTTCGCTAGAGGAGGAGGAGGGGGGGGATTTTTGAATACCTTCTCCTTCTCCTTCTCCTCCTCCTCTTCTTCTTCTTCTTCTTCTTCGACATATGAAATTTTTTTTTCAATTTTGTTATTGTCATTGTAGACACAACAGACGAAATGGGTAAAAGACATAGACGGTATAAAGTACCAATAGAAGTACCAACAAGGGGGGGTGTCAACGATAACTATGCTCTTCTGGGTGCGATGGTGGAAAACACGACAGACTTGCCGATTGGTGAGAGGGACTTTTGGAATAAATCCCTGGCGAATCATCTCAAGTTTGTGCAAATGTCTAAGGATAACAACGCTAAATTCAAAGAGGTGAAACAAAGGGGGGACAAAACTCCAAAGGGGTGTCGTAAGAAAAACAAAACTAAACGTTTGATACACCCGAAGCGATATGTGTATGAGTACCGTTTATCGAAAGAAATGAAGAAAAACATCGGCGACTTGAAAAAACAATTAAAAGAGGATGGATTAAAAATGGCCAACAACTTTAAAACAGAAAACCCAAAACTGACTAAACCATCATTACGTGATCCTAGAACGGGAGGTCCTTTATCTGAGGCCGATACAAAACAAGTAATCGATATTGCCAAATCGGGTACGAAGAATCGTAAAGATGTGCCAAAATTTGTATATGATTCTTTTAGAGGCAAAATACCTAAAGAAGAGGACATTATTGACCCTAACCTCCTATTTAGAGGAACTTCAAGGAGAAAGTTGAAATCGATAAACACAAGTAAAAAGAATGTTATAGAGGAAATGGATAAACTTATAAATAAATCGGAATTTAGGTTAGACAAAGAAAAACCTGTTGTCACGAATGCACAAAACGTCTACATGGTACCTGTAAAAAGAAAAAACAAAAAACGACTGCCGACCCGGCGACCTTCGGGGCTCAGTGGCAAAAAACGACAGCATAAAACGGCTGAGCCGGAACCGACCCCGGGGCCTTTGGGTGGCAAAAAAACGTTGGGTTATGAAAAGTGGAGAAAAGGAAGGTGTCGGCAGAAGAAAGCGGTTGAGCCAGAACCGACCCCGGGGCTCAGTAGCAAAAAACGACGCCAGAAAAAAACAGCTGAGGGTGGCAAAAAACGACGGCAGAAAAAATCAGCTGAGTCGGAATCGATCCCCGGGCTCGCTAAAAAGCGACAAAAAGAGTTGAATGACTTCGTGGGTTTTACCCCAGACGAGGTGAGAAAAAATAATCCGATGAAAATAGCGCGAAAAAAGGTGTCTACTGGAAAAACGTCAACCTCAAAGGATGCGGTAGCCAATGCTCAATTCCATGACACGTTACCCTGGCCACACACACCCCCTCCCCGGTCAAACGCACACACCCCAGACGCCCAACTCCGATCCTCTTTTTATCCTCCTACGCCACCGACGGAAGAATTTGATCGACAGTTAGATTATTGGTACGACGACCCCAGATCCTTGCCCGAGATTTCGCTTGAACAATTGTTCGAACTGATGCCCCAGGAAGATGTTGAGGAAAATTATTATCCTCTTTCGCCACTGAAGCCCGAACTTGAAAAACAACTGGATGTTGCTATAGAAAACACAAAGTGGTGGTGATTAACCCACATGCTTTTTATTCCCCTGTGTGGGATTCCCAAAGAGTTGAACTAGGTGTTACCGTACACCCCTCCTAGTATGGTCCGGCCAACACAAACTGGTTTATTTTTACACCAAGAACTTCTATATCCCGGCGGCCACCGACCTTCATTGCCGCGCCTGGTTGATTTGTGTCCCATGTTTTTCGTATCGGTTCGATCAAACTCTGCTGGAACCAAACTTTTTTTTTCAATCATCTCGATTGGAGTTTCGATCTCTCGGATGAGTTCACAAAAAAGAAAAATAGCTGGCGATCGAAAAAAAAAGTTTGGTGAACTCCGATCGAGACAGGAGATTGAGAATGCGATCAACATTGTAAACTTTTTTATTGGAATCCAAACTCAAGAAACAAAAAAGATTATCAAAAAACAACCACGAGGGGATGCGTGGTTACCAACTCCTTTTTCATGCCATGGAGGTGAAGGTTATGTGTACATTTCAAACATATTTTTCAATGTACTGTACTCCTCTTCCTTTTCTCTCCGGTCATTGATCAGAGTGTGGATTATCCTGGAAAACGCCATAACTTCATCCTTCAACTCGTCGTCGACACAGTCATTTTCATAATATTTGTGAACGCGAGGACCCAAACCATTGTCCATAAGTTTTTCCTTCATAACCTCAATCTGAGCAATATCATCTCCCTTTTCCTTTAGAGTTTGAGATGCAACCATCTTTGCAGATTTCTCAACCTTTTCGTCGTTACCCCCATACCAAAACAACTGGGGTTGCCCTCCGTATGTACTATGTAAAATACCGCACATTTCACTGAAAGCGCGTTTGGGTTGTATCACCTGAGTCGGGCTCTGCCGAATAGTGTCCATCAACTTCGCCTTACAAATCCGTGTATACAATACAGATCTCAGATCACGAGTCGGGTCGTTAGTTGCAACTCCGGTGTACGACATTGGCAAGACGAACTGCCACATTTCTCCGACCCTATCACTATCGTTGAATTTGACGGGGTAAGCCTTTGGTGCGAGTAGCCGCGGTGAGACTACTGTGTGTACGGACAAAACACATGATGCCTTTGGGGGGCTGTACATTACACATCGGGCCAACTGCTCAGGTAATTTTTCTGCCTGTAGTGATTTTGCCAAAACTTGCTCACTAAATGGCAATTTATCAGAGTTGGCATAAGCATAGAAAATATTCACATCCACAGAAAATCTCAGTGGAAGGATTTGAGTTAACATCACACTTTCCACATCTTTACCGTGATTACTCACACGCACAGATTCGGCGAATCTTGTTTTGTTCATCTTACTCACTGGACATTTTTCTGTATGGCGACAGAGGGCCAAACACGTGGTGTCGTACACTAACTCAAAATTTTTGTTCTTGTCCTTGTCTTGGCTAAAAAGAGGTAATACCTTTTCTTCTTGTTCGGGATCACCTTCGCTTTTCTCCATTTCGGTGCCTTGTTCCTCGTCGTTTTCTTCAATCCATCCTTCCCAATTCTCGTTCGGTGTATTTAGCACGTGGAACTCATCGTAGAACCAACCATCATTTGTTCTATCTAGAACTGATTTGATTTTCTGTTGTCGCCTCCTAACGTTGGCGTCGGGTTCGATACAGCTACATGGAGGTATGTCATGTGGAATATTATCACTGCCACCTTCGTGGTTAACGATTAACCCTTTTGACCTGTGATAATCAAACACTGAGTTTCCCATCGTCTTTGCGAGGATATCTGGCCGTTCATAATTTTCAGCTAAACGTAATGCAAAGGGCAAGGTCAGGTTATCAAAGATACCTTCAACTTTGTTCGGATCGTACGAGTTTCGTTCGAGAATGCAAATCTCATTGGCAACCAAACGCACATCTTTCAGAAACTTTTGCACGAGCCTCTGACGCAGAGAGATATCCAGATCTTTGGCATTTAGCCAATTGGCCATACGATCAATGCATTTCTTGCAATGCTTCATCTCTCCCTTTTCGTAATGCACGGTTTGTGGTGGTTGTTTGTTGAAGATTTCATCCACGTATTTTTCCAAGACTTCATGTGTCAGATTTGGCACTGTGTTTCCACCTGGAGTTGGAGAGGAGGCTTCGGCACCTTGCTCTTCGTCGGTGCACGGTTTCTTATTTTTCTTCTTCTGGGGGTCGGGGCTCGAGGAAATAGAGTCCTCTCCACGTGGAGCTTCATCGGTGCAAGGTTGCTCTTCTCCACCTGGAGTTGGAGTTGGTTCTTCATCTGGAGTTGGAGTTGAAGAGGTGGGGACCAGAGGTGTGTTTTGTGCGTCCATCGTAATGGTTGTGAATGCATGGCGTGTTTGCCATGATATATATAGCCCGCTGGAGGAGGTGGAGGAGGAGGAGGAGGAAATCCCCCAGGTGAATACTTGCACTCACTCGAACGAAATCTTCGACATGGAATTCCGATTCTCACTCCTGCAGATTTGTCGCAAATCCTCCCCAGTTTCCAGGGAAAGGGAAAATACTTTTTATTGAATTTCTTGATGCCGAAAAGGCGCCTAGAATTCTGCGAGAAGTCAAAAATCAAATCAGTAAACCTGCATCCTCTTCAACAAATCATTAGTGTGCGGACAAATCACAATCAGGCAACTACAGACCGATTAGCCTCACTTCGATTATATGCAAACTGCGGTTACTTGGATCAAAAAATGCCCGCTAGCATTTCCAGGATCGTTGATTTGCACAATTGACGCTCGTTTATTTCAGATCGCGACACGGGCACTCCAAACGTAGATGAAACATCAACAGTCGGCACGTTCGATTTGTCCTTATGATTATTTCTTATCAGCGCCAGCAATTCCATAAACTCTCCGTGCACCGTTCTATCGTTCAAAGCTACAGTGTTTTTCAATTGCCCCACTTCCATTTCGATTCGATCAAAGAAAGCTCCCAGATTCGTTACGAGACGGTATGTGTTAAAGGCCGTTTTTTTCACGATGGGTGGGCACACGAGGTTACAGACCGGCGGGGAATATGGAACACTCGACGGTTTCGCCACGTCGATGGGCATTGAGTCGTCCCACACAAACGGTACATCAATTCGTTGGGATCTGAGTTTACGCAGGTGGTCGGCCACATTCGTTTCGTCCACCTGAGATGGAGGCAGAACGAGTTCCGTCGCATCGCCGTGCACTCCTCCCCCTTCGACGGCCGCGTCGACGGCCTCGTGTAAACGATCGCCGTCGCATTGTACCGCACCTTTGGATAAAGCTGATTGTAACACGGATCGGAGATTGACTACATTGCCACCGAGAGAAGAAGAACGACAAGTTCGTTTCCTCGACCGCTTCTTCTCCTGTTTACAAACATTATTGCGGACCTGGTCGTTATCAGCCAAACGCTGCTTTACTTCGTGTTGAAGAGATTTGGAACAAGATTCCTGATTGAACAGTTCACTTGCCGTCGGTGATGATGGGTCATGTTTACCCCCTACGCGAAAGATGGAGTAACGACAGTACAAATATTCGCCACCGCCGATTACGCGCACGCACAGGGGTGAAAGGGCAAAAGTTTCCGGATCGCGTGCCGCCAGTGGAGCCATCGCGTAAAGGAGATCAGAACACACACATTGCTGCTGCAACCTCAGAGAACAACCGACGGCGTTGCTTATGAGAAACTCGCCATCGACGCCACAGTTTCCGGCTTCATCTTCCACCAACACAAACGCTGTCCACGACCCGCGAAACGTAGACGGTTGGCATTGCTGGTACACGGATCTGCCACACCCGCCCGAAGCCGATACGAGAGCGCTGTAGACGCTGCGCAATTCTCGTTGGAGGGCATCGGGTGTTTGCACGTGCTGTCGCAAGAAAGTGGGAAGGGTGACCGGTTTATTAGTGTCGTTGGAGGTCGCCAGCGCTAGCGAGCATTCGGGGCACGTTATCCTCAAACAGTTGGATTCCTCCCATACCATCATACTGGCCACATTGTAGTTTGGCCCAATTGCATTACACCCGCAATATATCGCCCTCTTTTCCAACCCAAATATCGTCATGATAGTGTGTGGCGTCGCGAGCGAACGCTCCAATAACACTCCAGACATGACTTGCGCCACGCGATCCGGGAGGGGGTGTTCCTGCTGCGCCACTGATAAAACAGTGGCGGCCGCACCGGTCGAACGAATCTTGGAAGCACTAACGCCTCCACCCAACGACCCAAACAAACGTTGGAGGCGCGACGAAGTCGAGCAGGAACAGTTGAATGTGGCGTACCATTGTGATAATTGCGCGGCCGTGTGTGCGGATATGGACAACATTTCATTTTTTTTTACATGTATGTATATATCTGAATATTTTATTTTATATTCATTGTCAGGAACATGGCCTTCACTATAATCGCCTGTGCTACCGGTTCCCATATGGAAATGTCAATTGGTTCACTTGTTACATTGAAGAGATAAACTTCTTTTGTACGCGGTTTTAGTGTGGTCACGGTGGGAATCAGCCCAAACACTGAGGATACGACCCGTACATAATACATGAAATCATCAGAAGAAGATTTTTGTTGAGGTTTGACGACTCCGTTGACACGTACGGGTACGCACGATTTGGGTGGGATTGTTACTGATTCCTGGGATAGCAACTCATACCTACTAGCGTAAGTTGAAGTATGGTTCAAATCTATAACAAATTCTTGACTTCGTCTAGAAACAATTGCACCCCACAAACCTTGACAGTACCCGAGAAAGTTTTCGTTTTCTTTCTGAGAAATAATCTCCACACTGTTCTTTCTGTCGTAGAAATCTAACTTTATATCTTTGTTTGTAATGTTGTAAAGGTTGAGATTAAAATCCTTGTATGTATCATCAGCTATCAAACCTCCCGGTATATCAATAGCCCCCTGAGAAAAAGTGAACAGACCAGAAGACTCAATTTCCGGCGCGATACCAATTCGAGCGGGTGCAATGTGTACTTTCTTATGTGAATTAGCCGAAATGGTTATGGAGGTGGGGTAATCCATCACAGAAACTGGATACCAACTCTCCTTACTCTGTTCGAAAATGAACCCGAAATAGTCTTTGTCGTGGTTGGTTACATTTATAAGATTGTGAGTACCACTGACCACACTTAATCTGCACCCGTTCTCACTGCAATATTCGCCTACGAATGTTCCGCCAGTGGGCACCAACAAATATTTGCTTAGGACTTGTTCGCCATTCACAAACCGGCACGACATTTTGTCAGAGTATAGGGAAGCCCTCTGGGCCTCTATAGGAACGGAGGTGGGGTTTCCAGGGTAAATAGAAACATAATCTCTATGATGTTGCCCAAGCGTTGTTAAACCCACACCATAAACCGGCGTGTCATTGTGTAAACGTTTCCACTGCATATTCGGTTCTCGGGAAGGGGCCAGTCGAGAATATTTTTTCAGATAAGCCTCGTCGGGTTTCTGAACATACACAAGGGGTTTCTTTTTCCAGTTCCACACGTTTAGACGGTTGGCTAGACATTCCTCGTCATCGCAACCTTGACATGTTTCGTAATTGTGCATTTTACTTGTACACACATTTTTTTTTATTGGAATAAAAAAATATATTTTTACAAATAGTTTTTTATTTACATTTTTTTTCTTTCATAAAAAAAAATCTGATCCATCATACAGTCCAATGAAATCGACCGCGTTTCTATTTGTGTTCATCGTGGTGATTGCTCTCGTCGTTGCTGGCTTCGCCTCGGTCATCACAAAACCCCTTTCCACCAACGCCCGTGCCTATGTTGAGTTGGAAAAATTTATCAAACTCAAGTTTGCAGAGGGGGTGACTGGAGAAGCCGTTCTCAAGGCGTACCTCGAACGATACGGCAGACTAACTTACACGGACGATTTATCGAGATTCCCTCCTCACCCCACGATCGATGATGTGACATCGCCGCTACCATCTATCGCCGACGCCGCGGCAGAAAAATGCGGTATTCGTAGTCTCGCCGATTACGTATCGGCACTGATGGGCAGAGGGGTGACCGATAAGGTGTCCGCTTTGAGAAAACGCGTGATGGCCAGCGATTCGGAAAGTGCGCGGCGGTTGTTTACTTCACTGTTCGATGATGATGACCAAAAACATGAACATGTGCTGCGCCATCCCGGCGGCCACTGTACCGACCCCGTAAAGGTAGACAACGGCGGTGAGGATTGCACGGCCGTTTGCGGAAGTTTGAACGCCAAACACATTCGCCCCCCTTTCATTTTTGGTGATCGCTACATCCACGTGGATCCCAACGAACCCAATGCCAGTTACTGTTGGTCCGGCCCCGCCGCCGTCGTGGCCAGCAGCGGCCGAGGCGAACAACACAGGCGGTGCAGCCAGACTACGGGACGACTTGTTTTCACCGACGACGGTGGATGGCAGTGTAGACCCATGTTCCCTCACTTGTTTGGAGGCACGGACGGTACCGAGAGGACCGCGTGTAAATTTTCGCCTTCGGAACATTCCGGCGATCGTGAAAGTTTCGAAACGATCGTGGGTTATGTGGACCTGCTATCCAACCGCCCGGTGCCCGACCATTTTGCCTTTGCGGCCAATACCACGTACAGTAGAGACTTGGCAAAAGCTGCCTCCCCAGAGGAATTTACAAAAATGGCATCCGATCCCGATTTTTATTTCCACCGACCCGTCGTGTGCGACTGCCAGTCTGCTACCGACGTACTGGAAAACCCGTTCGTCGGCGGCAGCGTGGCGGCCCACCTCAAATTTTACGGACTGTACAGGTGCGTTTCCAACCCTTGCGCGATGACGACACTGGCCGACGACGTGGCCGTCTTTTCACCCACAGACGGCACGTGTTCCCCGGGTCCCAAGGCACCGGAAGGTATGGTCAACGCCTTCCTCGGCGAAAAGCGGTCCCCCCTGGCGGGCATGACACCCGCCATGGGTTTGAGGCTCGCCGATTACACCACCAGGGTAGATGCGCCGTCACCGGGTGCTGGTGAGCCGTACGACGAGTCTCGGGCAAAACGGTTGACGCGACACGCGTCCCCGGTCATTCCGGCACTAATTCTGGACGATACGAATCCGTCTCGCCACGTCCTGTACGTGCCCACCCAAAAAATGGTCCTGACCGGACAACACATGGGCGCCACCGCTCACCCCTCCTCGGTGTTACACGCCGAGTGCCTCCCTTCGCCGCTCAACGGACGGTGGGGAATCGAACCGCCAGATCCTTTCAGCACCGCAGCTTTTTACGTGGAACCCGTGGCCGACGTTTTGGCAGGAGCCGTCCCACAAAAACCTTACGAGCACGATCTGCTGGTGGTGGAAGCGCTGCGCAATAGCAGGCTCGTCTCGGGCAACGTCCTCGGGGGATCGGAAATTTTATTCTCCACCCTCCTGGCCGCCAACCGTCCGGACGTGAGCGACGAACCGAGCGTGGACGGCAAGGATCCCGGGGAGGTCCGGCTCGCGCGCATCAGACGGTACTATGCCCAGATGATGACCAAGAGGCGCTTGTCCACGTACGAACACTTGCGCCTTTTGAAGGAGGGAAAGGACGACGAAAAGAAAAAATATTCGCCGTGGGATACGGAATTTAGAATCGGAGATGTGAAAAACAGCGGCATTCGCAACCTGGCGGAAACCTTTGCGATCAGAGAAGGGTTGTTGCTTCGTTCGTACGGTGCTTTTGGTGGCTGGGTGGTTTGCGGCGACTCGAAGACGTACGATTTCTCGTCCTTGAATAAGAAGGACACCACGGATCTCGGTCTATTCAACCCGGCACAGGTGGCATTCCCCACCAATCTTCCAACCATGATGGATTCCGGCATCTTTGAAGTGGACCGTCGAGTCTTGTTCGACACTAGACCGTACGCCGCTCACTTTGAACCCGACTTGGATGCCGATCCACCGCCTCTATTTCCAGACCGAGGTGTCAACGGCGATTATCGTCTCTCGGTTGATTCCGAGGCGTGGGGGGTCGCACGATTCAGGTTCTTGCCGAGCTTTAGGACGAATATTTTTTCTAAACTGGACCCAAGAGTCAAGTACGATGCTAAAAAAATAAAAATCGAGGGCAATCGTTTGCCACTGTCTCTATTCAAAAAAAGTCTGATCGAATGGGGTCACCCCGACGGCGACATCGATCAAGGCAAGTGGTTGCGAGAAAAGGTGGACACGAGCCGCATTTACTATAAATTTTTGCTCGAGGTGAGCCGAGTCGTGCGGCCCTTGTGGTTTACCGCCGCCTGGGAAACTTCTAACTACCACTATCGGGACGTCGATCACGATCACGAACAATAACTGGGGGGCCGTTTTGGAGTCGGCAAGTTGTGGCGATTCTCCGCGGGATATGCCACAGTGAGGGGGTGGCTTTGAAATATACCACGGAGGAAGAGTGTGCTGGGCATGGAATTGATCATTTTACAAAATGACAATTCTCTCAGCAAACCACCGACTAGTGGGTTACTAATTGAGGTGGAGGAGGATATCAATTCTATCTTGCAAAAACAAATGTTATCCAATTTTGGAAAGATGGAATTTTCTCTTCTCCCTTCGGCAAAGGATCGGTGGAAAAAATGTGTTAACCACGTTTTTAGAGTTTTCGAACAATCGCTGGATGCGGCTTGGACAAAACAATGTTCTCGTTGTGGTCAATGGGGAGGCGAGACCAAGATTGACATGTCATCTTGTCGCCCGGTGGAAAGAGAAGTCGTTTTAGGAGATGTGTTTACACATACACAACAAGGTTCTTATGTGAACGGCCGTTTCGTTTCTTTGCAACGGGGGCCGTATATAGAATGGAGCAGGTTTGGAACAGGCAAGAGTAGTTTTTGTTGTTTGTTGGACGTTTTTACAGAGTATGCGCATTCATCATCATCACCAGTGATTAAAGTTCATGGAAATGACATTGAATGCATCACGGTTGCCGTTGTAAATCGGAATTAAAAGATTGTATTGATAACTTCTTTTTTTTTCCCAAAAACAAATAATATATATTATTTATCTATAGATTTTCCAAGCAGTTTATTTTCAGAAAATGGAATACTATTCCATAGGACCACAAAATGTTTTCAATGATGAAAATTGGCTTGATGAAGTTATCCGACAACAAAGGGCAGAAGCAAATGTTGTAAAACTGAAAATTACTCAAATGAGAAATGACATATTGCAGATATGCCGTATGAAACATAAAGAAGAAATACCAGACTTTTTTTCAAAGGTCGCATTTGAGAGTGCAAGAGATATGTGTAGGTACTGTAATGTAGACACATACCTTGCGGGAATGGTGAAAAAAAGGCAATTATGCAATTTGCGCGACGCAAACCCAAGGCATGTTATCGCTTCAGCAATAATGAATGGACTGATAGATCGATGTTTGCAATTATTAGATAAAAATTTGACAATTGGTCAATATAACGCAAATCTTATAAAGGAAGTTGAAGAAAATGCGAGAAACGAGTTGTTTGGTGGGGATGTAACGCAAAATGTACCTATTAGGATAAATATGTTTTATAGAAAAGACGACACGATAGTACTGCGTCTCAGAAACTCATTTTGGGATACTCGCCCATGCCTTCATTCTGCAGTAATTTCTCCGCAACTCTTAGATCACTATAGTATCACACATAATAGAAATATCGATAAAAAAAATAATTTGTTTGTTTTTACATTGGGTAGCACTAATCTCTACATTGTGCACTTGATATCCACAAAACAAGAAATCGATATCTATGTTGGTACGATAGAGTTAATTTTGAATCATCCCCAAAAAAAGCTATCAGAAACAAACGGAGAAAGGATCGAATGGATGACAGACCACATGGGTGACCAGTTTACCGTAAAAGAAATGAAACTTTTAACTTGGGATCATCATCATATAATTAAAAAAAGACATTTGGGTTTATCAAAATCCGAATTTGTCTATCGTAGAGCTGATATCTTTCCATATCTAAAGAAATACACCCCGACCATCCAACAACATTTGACGATAGATGATATCGTTAACACCGTAAAAATGTACCCCCCCAATATCAACGAAATCATGAACGAAGTTTTCAATACAAACTCATGGAATAAAGTTAGCGGTGAATTCTGGGATGACAATACCGTCATGGGAATTTGTTCTGCCGTTAAAGCTAATACGCCGTATGCGTACCGAAACTCTCGGGCGTTTGAATACCAAAATGTGTTGTTCACAGTGCGTGATATGATATCGAGATCCCTCACTACGGAAAATCTAAAACGTATTGATCAAATATCAAATTACGAGGCCAATGTGCACAAAAACGCGGCTTGTAGCACTCGTATCCCCCGGATTTCTTCTTACGGCGCTGTAGGGTGGACGGTCATGACCACCATCGCGAAAGATGACCAACAGTTGTTCGTTTATGGTGAACCGTCGGCGGCCGACGAGTTCATGATATTTGTCAATTTTTTTGAAAGGAAGAAAAAAATGATGTTACCACCTGCCCTGTTGTTGTTATCGCCACACGATGATGATGAATTGCGTTTGAATGAGGAAGTGATAAAATTGGTACATCGGTTGGTCAATGTGAACGAAACGAAAGAACAGCAAATGTTACCGGACACGTTAGACCGAGATGTTAACCTTTATCCATTTTTAGCACAAAAATTTAAATCGTTCGACTCGATCAGTGATGAAAACTTGCGGCTAGCATCGCGCGTCTTACAATATGCATACGTTTGTCACAAAAGCCCGGTACAGGTCCCGTGTCTGTCGTTGGATAAAACACCAAAGACCGCGCACGAACTATTCTGGTTCAATGCTAATGTCATAAAATCTGGTTCTCTGTCAATTTTGGATTCGTGGCCCCACATCATGCGTGCCCTGCTGCTTTTGAGACAAGTGTTACCCCCCGTTTCCGCCGCCGACAGGATCGAGTTTACGTCGCTCAACAAAATAAGGACTGTATTGCACGCTGAAATGTGCGATTGGTGGGGTTCAATTCAATCGTTGATTGGGGTTTACCAAAAAACAACACCCCGAGCGCTGTTTGTGTTGAATGCTGCGGCGATCAGAGCCTGTGCCGTAGCAGTATTGGAACTTGCAAAGATTTTGAGTAGTTTCGGTTTATTCAACGAACCGAATATTTGGTCATGGGAGGTTTTTGATCGCGCTTTCGCTTTCATGTCCACAGCCACGGAAGCTAACTTTTCGTTACAAAGCACCCCCATCACACTCGTAAGAATGTTGGTTGGGGTACGCGCCGCCATGAGCGATATTTATGATACGGAAATATTGGATGGGGATCTTGGATCCACTAAGCACGATTCAGAGACGATGAAACTGTCACAGGGTTTACAATCAAAAATGAGCGATTTCATCACCTCGCCAGACGACGACGATGTCGATTTGACATACATAGACTGCGAATGTCTTTGGCCAGCATCCAATAGGATGAGGATGGTTCCCGGGAACCAAAGCGTAGTGTATCATACGGTCATGTTTGAAAAAGAAACGCCTTTTATGTTAGCGTTTATGATGGCGGAAAAAAAGGAAAGGTTGAGAATAGCAGGAATCTATGATGAATTGAAAGCATATCTTGAGCAATTACCAAAAGGGGAAACGAGCCAACATGCCTCGTCCAGAAGCATGTCCGTGGGGCTCCAAAAGAGAAAGAGAGGAGGAGAAGAGTGGCACGACGATAGCGTCGTCGCTAAGAAACGAATAAACGACGAGAGTGATTCTGATATGGAAGAGAACTGGGGTGATGCGAGGGACTGGGATGATGATTCGGATATGGAACAATACCCAAATGCACAATCGGACATGGAATCACCACCGCGGCATGAACGGGTAGCTGGGGCGGCGGCGGCAGCGGCGGCGGCGGCAGAGTCGGATGAACCAATGGAATCACCACCGCGGCATGGACCGGCAGGCGATGCATCGGAACAACAATCGCGGCGACAAATGGAAAATGAAGCGGACGCGCGGGGGGAGGTGGAAGACCGAGTTGATGCGGATGTGGAACAACACGACGTGACCACCACATCGCAATCCGAACGTACTCAAAGACCAGAGCCGGCATCGGAGCAACAACAATCACGGCAAAACGAACTAGATTTGGGTCGGGTGGAACATCCAAACCCGAGCACGGACGATATCGGGCCCCGCTCGAAAGAGACGGAACAGCAACAACAACGTACGATTATTGTTCAATCGGACACTGTCGCATCGCAACCCGAACGTGGGGAAATCAAAGTTACAACATTACCACAGGCAGCAGATGATGCAAACCCGAGCACGGACGATATCGATGGCACACAGCCAGTTGGGCCCCGCTCGGAAGAGACGGAACGACAACAACGTACGATTGTTGTTCAATCGGACACTGCCGCATCGCAACCCGAACGTACTCAACACGCGGCGTCGGAACATCAATCACGGCGAGACACAGAAAGTGTTCGACCATCGGAAAGGCCCAGCTCGAAAGAGACGGAGCAACAACGTACACAACAAGTTCAATCGGACACCGCCGCATCGCAACCCGAACGTACTCAACACGCGGCATCGGAACATCAATCACAGCGAGACCAACAACTAGAGACAGAAAGTGTTGAAAGGCCCAGCTCGAAAGAGACGGAGCAACAACGTACACAACAAGTTCAATCGGACACCGCCGCATCGCAACCCGAACGTACTCAACACGCGGCATCGGAACATCAATCACAGCGAGACCAACAACTAGAGACAGAAAGGCCCAGCTCGAAAGAGACGGAGCAACAACGTACACAACAACCGGACACCGCCGCATCGCAACCCGAACGTACTCAACACGCGGCGTCGGAACAAGAAAGTGTTCGACCATCGGAACTACTACTACTGGGGTGTCGAAGGTACAACATTACCACAGGCAGCAGAGGCAAGTGATGCTGCAAACCCGCGCACACGACAAGGACTCGAGAAAAATTCTAAAAAATCGAAACGTGCTCAACCATATAACAAACAGGTGGACAAGAAACGAACTTTGGTCCATGAAAAAAAACCGCCGGACGAAAAACTAGAAACGATGGAAACAGTAATAACCGACGACATGGAAACGGAGCGCACACCTCACTTGCACGACATCGCCAGTCCATCGTGGGGGAACGTCGAAGACCGAGTTGATGATGAACAACACGACGTGACCACCACATTGCAATCCGAGCCTACTCAAGCGGACAATGCTCAAAGACCATCGGGATCACCGCGGCATGGACGGGCAGACGATAATACTTTGCAAAACGAACTAGAGTCGAAAAATGTTCAACGTGATGATGTAGTTGCGGAACAACAACCGATTATTGTTCTACCGGACCCTCGACACGAACAACCAGAGTCGGAAAGTGTTCGACCATCGGAACTACTACTGCCGCCGCGGCGGCGGGATGATGTCGAGGGTACAACATTACCACAGTCAGCAGACGAAACCGGGGCTCGCCCGAAAACTTTTACAAAATCGAAAACCGCCAAAGGTACCGAGGCATTGGAGCGGCGGGACAAACTTTTTCAACCGGAGGCGGTGGCAGGACTATCGCGACCGCCGCATGGTACAGAACCAGAGGCTGGTGTGAATAATGCCGAAAAGGGTGCGGCAGGAGTTCGTGAGCCACGCAGTGTTGAAGGGGAAACGATGGAAATAGAGAACGTTTCACTAAAGAGGAAATCGAGCGTAGGTCTTGCAAAGAACAAGGGAAAGAAAAAGCAACAATTGGCCAACAACACGAGTTTGGATGAACACCCAGAAACAATAGCGGAGGTATCGCCGCCACGACGGAACGATATCGAGGGGGCAAACCCGCGTACTACACCAAACACCCAAGGTTCACAACAACAAGAATCGACAGATGAGGGCACAAACCAACAATTGGTGATCCGCAACACTGGAGAGATGGAAATGCACGGCGCTATTGAACATCGGTCAACAGTAGAGGAATCAATCGAAACATTAACACGGCACGTATATGACACAAGAAATACAGTTGAAGTACTTTTGAAAGATTTTCAAAAAGTATTACGAAACAGCCCTCATTCGAGTGATATCCAGACTAAAATAGCGCGTAATATTCAAGAGCTGGAAGTAGTTACAGTTTCGAACCGTGGTAATAATCATAACGAGTACCAAAATCTTGAAGAAAACCGCGAACAAATGAAAAAGATAGAGGAAGTATTTGAGCGGATTTTATCCATAGTCGAAACCACGAACAGACAATTATCAACCCCCGCAATTATGCCCGCGCCCGCAGCGCCACCTGACGTAGTTACAAAGGAAGATGTAAGGAGCGCCCTTCAGACTTCTATCGATACATACTCCAAACATGCGTATCTAAGCAATCTAATAACAAACATAAACGATGCACGGAGTAATTTTGCGTTCATCCGGAAAAAGTTGATATCGGAAACACATTCCGCAGCGGGTGCAAATAATGAAATCTACGAACTTGTTCACGGTGATGATATTCACCGATGGATAGATAGGGATGGGGCCGCTATCCATTTAACTTATGATCCCAACTCTGATATTCACCAATTGCAATTTGAATTGCAAAGTATAAGAACGAAACTGACAAACCTACAGATGTTTTGGGCCAACGCAAAACAAAATCGTGAATTGAAATGTACCGCCCATAACCATACAATTGTACATAAAGTGGACCGATCCATAACTGAATTAAGCAAGCTAATAAACACAAACACATTATCCGTAATGCATTCGACCGTGTTAACAGCATCACAAATGGAACGACGCAGTCTGGCTTCTCAAGTTCAGCAAGTGTGCTACGATATATTCCATGAACGTGGGAGATTATCAGAAATCATCGACACGGCACAGGAGGAATACAGAAGAGATTATCAAGATGTAATAGAAACATTAAACACATACATTAACCAGCGTGGGTTGTGGCTGTTACACGAACTCAGAAACGCCACGTCTAAAGATTTGAGTCCTGAAGTGATTAATCTATTGAACCCGGCGAATGCCAATACCGATGGCGAACAACAACAAGGAGCTCGCAGTATTCCAGACTCGGCGACGTTGGTAAGAATTTCAATGGGGGGTGGTGACCCGTATCGTAACGATAGTAGTATTGTGGCAATAGCGGACGGTACTACTCCACCAGTTCCACCAGCAAGTGAATCTGCCCATGATGATAGAATGCCAGCAATTGAATCTGCCCATGATGATAGAATGCCAGCAATTGAATCAGCCGATGGTGATAGAACGCTACGACATTCTCAACAAAAAAGAGCATTACCACCACTCCTTGGAAAGAGTACAAATGACCTATTATTAGCTAAAATGTTTCTAGAACAAATTTCGTATCGCCTGAAATCTTTGTCGTTTCGTTTTTTTACACACCGACAATATAACGCGTTATTTCACCATTTTTCGGAAGTGTTGGAACGACACGAGGCGAGTGAATTAACGAGACATGAAGATTTAAAGACAGCGATGCTACGCGAAAATAAAGAGTTGATCACAACCGTATTGAGGGAATGGTTTAATAGTCGGCAACAACCAAGTCAACCTATGATCCCACTCCCCCCTAGTCACACGGAACAAATGACTGTGGTAAATGAAGCGATTGGTAGAATTAGATCATTAGCGGAAACATCTTTGAGAGAAAATAAAGAAGTTTTGCAAAATTCATTGCATAATTTGATCAGCCA
Source organism: Oratosquilla oratoria (assembly GCF_046742065.1). Classification (NCBI taxonomy): domain Eukaryota; kingdom Metazoa; phylum Arthropoda; class Malacostraca; order Stomatopoda; family Squillidae; genus Oratosquilla; species Oratosquilla oratoria. Next base: position 88,833 of record NW_027467517.1, read on the forward strand.
GATAACTAGCACATCTCTATCATTGCCTACGACTCGTACAGAGAATGGCGGCGTACCTCTAGTCGATACACAGCAAGAGGATGCGGCACCTTTAGTTGATGATTATAACGCATGTATTAATGCAATCTTTGAACAGGGGAAACAAGGGTATAATGATTGGTTACAAAAATGGAAACAAGAAGAAGAGGAGCCGCTTAAACGAGAATTGAAAAATATTACCGAGAAAATTACTACTAAAATATATGCAACTGGGTCCTCTACAAACTTTGTTTTTGCAGTTAATCTTTTCAGTGAAATGACTAAAATGAACACACGTATACAAGATTATATTGATAAATTCCAAAATTCTTTTGAAGTTAAAATACAAGAGATGAAAAACAATATTTCTCAATCGATTAATGACAATTGCTTCGATACATTATGCGAGAAACACCACTTTTCTCGTGTTGTTTGTAAAGAAAAGATCCAACCGAGACGGGAACAATTGGAAAGAGACATTGACAATTTTATCATTGAACAAAAAAAAGAATTGAATAAGCTCACAACCAAAGTTAAAGAGGTTCATTCATCTTTGCAAACACAGATCAATGATGTCATTGCCGTTAAGCAGCAGCAATTAATAACCGACGCCGATTCGAACCAGGTGTCTACTCCTGATTGTGTAATCAATGTGTTTGAAATTGTAAAGGAGGATTACGAGAATGCACAAGATTGGAAGCGGGAAATTAAAGAAACCTTCGAAAGGCAGTACGAGATATTACGTACAAATATTTCAATGAGAACATCTGATATGGAAACCGCTGCTACTCCGGGAAATCTTGTTTCCATTTTTAATATGATAAAATCCGAAATAGAAGATTTACGTCATCTAGAACAACAGAATTCTCGCAATTTGGAAATGGGGTACAGCGACAAGTTACATTCCTTTAGACAAGAAGTTGAGAGACGATCCTTTTTAGAGTGTAACTCGGCTACCCCCAATTCGAGTATGATCAACAACTTTACAATAACAGAGAAAAGAGAAATGTCGGATAAAATCCGCGAAGCAAGTGATGAAATTCATAACTTGATAACAGAAACCATGGAAAAAATAGGTGAAATACATGGTAGGAAAGAGATGGAATTTATTCAGAATGAGCACGAGTCCACAGATTGTCTAAATAGGGTATTTGAAAGTGCAAAAACTGATTATCACAACACAAATTGGAAGCAAGAAATCGATAAATCGTTCGATGATGAATGCGAAAAATTAAATTCGAGCATCCAAGAAATGAGAAACGTTACAAACCCGGACCGGGGTATATTTTTACTAAAAGCAAACGAACTATCGCATAGATTAACGGGGCTAGTACAACAACACTGTTCTCTTCTACAATTAAAATACGAGAATAATTTCATCAAACTTAGACAAACAATTAATGAAGAATCTATGACGAATTGCGGCAACACCTACGACGATTTGGGCAATATCGACCAATTCATGTTATCGGAAAAAAACGAAATGAACAAGAAAAAGATTGAAGCGCACGAAAGGGTTAATACCATGAAAACATATATTCAAGAAATGACTGAAGAGTGCATACAACAACCGGTGTATGTTGGAGTTGAGGAGCGCATGGAACAACCGGCGTATGTTGGATTTCAGGAGCCCATGGAACAACCGGAGCCTGAGGAACGCATGGAAACGACGGAGGGCGTGTACGAACAACAACAACAACAAGATCCCCCCGAGCCCATGGAGGGCGTACAAACGTCGTCTCCAAGCATTATTGGCAAAATTGTGGATGAGGCGATTGCACGATTCAAAAGAGAAAACGACGAAAAAAGAGATATTCGGCGTATCAGGTTAAGGTACGGAAAAGAAACAGACAATTTTGTTGAGACGGTATACACTATAGATACCAATAAAAGCACATCAGGGGGCATAGGTCCATTAAATGGCGCCAATAACATTTGGCAAGGAGAGGATGATCGCGTTCAAGAGTCGCTTGCAGACATTGGGTATACGGGGGGAGGTGACGCGGAGACACAAGAAGCGCCGCCTTCGCCGCCGCCGCAAGAGGAACTTGAGGATCAATGGAAAAGCGATACATTGGCGTCCAAGTTGCGGTTCGTGCATCCCGAACATCTATTCGATAAAACAGTACCAAACCATCATAGTTTCCAAAACGAAATGAAACTTTTCCAACGTCTCTTAAGATTCACGATGGGTGACACGACTCCACTCGTCCCTGCCGATGACGGTACACCCCGCCAATTGGCGCGTCGTCTGCCTCTCCGTTTAAACGAGTTATTGTACAACATATTTTCAGTAGATGGAAAGGTGGCGCGATATGTTGCTGCCGTCGTATCCCAATTTAAAAAAGCGCTGAAGGAAACCAACAGAGATCGTGTCAAGAGTAATGGCGATACTCGAGGGTTGTGGTTGGAAATGACGATGGCGGCTGCACTGACTGCTGCCAAAGGCGTGTGGACGTTTGCAGCCGACGTGGCGGCCATCAACCGCACGAACAATACGGCCCCGCTCGATTCCAACAGGATGGTCGATCGAATTCACACCCTGGAGATGGTGGCTTACAGGTTACTCTCTGCCGCGGACGATGTTTCGAGACTCGAGGCTTTGGCCATGCTCGTTTCCTTTATCGTGGAACGTGTGGCTCTCTGCGAGATGCGAGCCAAACGGTGTCTGCATGTAATGAAAAATTTGAAATGCGTTAGACTTCGTCTAAAGAAACCGAGTGAATACCACAAATCGCGTGTGACGACATTTGATATCGAATACGACTTTAAGCAAACTGTGGAATTGGTACAAAAACATCACACCAATTTGGTGGAGCTCAAGGGCAATGTTCTGAACTACATTCATACTAGCATTGTCGTGTTGATGGCCTTTTCAGTGGACCCGCTCAAACCAGTATCGGACAAGGATCAAAAATGCCACTTGTCGTCACTTCAAGAGGAAGCGACTGTTTCTTCGATAATGACGACGACTCCCGGTTCCGAAGAAATAGTGCAAGAAGCCAGGTGGTTGACGGCGCTCGACAAGTCTCTATCGTATGAAAAATTGAAATGTTACAGACCACCCAGGTCCCACCTCTCGTTTGCTACAGTGTACCTCCCACCCTCGGGGAGAGGTACATCGGTAGAAGGTTGGATGGACGGGGGAGGGGATCCCGACGATCCGTTAGATAAAACGGCTAGACGCGTTCTCATTCCGCCCGACAGAACGCCCGTATCTCTTCGTTCCGTTGCCGCCGTTCCCCGCGTGAGAACATGGGACACGCCAACAAAACCCGACTCGGACTCCGATTCCAATTCCACCCCCGACCCCGATCCCGACCCCATCGAAACGATTCTACTCGAGCGAGGCGTATCAATCACGGCTCCGAGATCGGCTTTACCGCTCCTAAAGAAAAATATGGTAAAGTCAGCAACGGGAAAGGTGGTGGTGGCCGGATCAACGCGAACGGGTCAGATACTCTTGTACCCCTACGACCTTGCCGTGGCCGCCAAAGAGTGGTCCGTCCCGTCCGTGCGATTACTGCGTCAGATTGTTGACACGTTACATGACACAAAAGGGAGGCGGCAATTGGACGAAACCGTCGAACGTCGCGAACTAGCAGCATCAATATTACGGCAAGTTCTACAAAGAACTGCTGCCGCCGCCGCCGCTACTGCTCCGGTAAAATCACTCGTCGCCGCCGCCAACACCAACACCGCTATTTCTCAGTCGAAAGAGATCAGGGATCTTGTTTCGGAGGGCGATGCTGCTGCTGCTGCTGCCGCCGCTGGAGGAGGAGACGACGACGACGACAACAACGATAACGAGAAACTTTATTTCCGTACGGACGGTTCGGGGGTGGCTGTGTTCGGGTCGGATGTTGTGAAAGGTAAAAATCGTATCGTTTTATCGGTCCTCGAAAGCGATGCGGCGATCATACTACCAAAAATTTGCAATTGGATTCTGGGCGCCATACCCGCGGGAGCTGCCAGAGATGTTTTAGCTTCGGCCGTCGGTAGGTCTCCGTTGAGGGTTCACACACCGTCATTTTTGACATCATTGGCCTCGTATACTTGGCGCCTTCCTTGCCAATAAAACCTGTCCCCCTCCCCTAAAAAATAAATAAAAAAAAATAAAAAAGATAATGTGGTACTAAAGTTAAAAGAGAGCAGAGCAGCAAAGATGGATTTGACCGACCCATTTGACCCAGAAAATCATGCAGACGATGATGTAATATCGCTATTGCCATTTGAGCTTAGGAATAATTATGCCAGTTTCGATTGTTTCACGAGACTGCTGCAGTGTCGCAATGACGACGACTGTTTGGCCTGCCGTTCACTCGGCGGCGGCGAATGTGTAAAGGGCATATGTGTGCCACGCGATGCGACTATCGATTACGGCGTTAATCGAGACGGCATCAATCCGCGGACGACGACGATTACCGCGGGACTCAAGACTTTGCCCGACGGGCGGATCGGGATAATCAAAGGTACCGATTGCGTGGACCCTTCCCTGGTTCGCAAGGATCCCGTTCACGTGAGTGAGCACCCCTTGGAAGTGCCAATGATGAATTGCGATGATGTTATTGCGTGCGGCGGCAAGGGTGTGGGTTACCCCATTCACCCTCGAACCGAACGTGTAATCACCTCGGCCGACGATATCGATTTTGATATAAACCAGCTCGCGACGTCGATGGCTTCGTGCTCATGCGAGCCGGGCTACGTCCAGGTGCGGGACGCCGTCTCTGGACGCCCGTCCTGCGTCGCTTCGGAAATGAGCGGCGGTGTACTGGCGAGAATTCCCGATTTGGGGTGCCCCGTCACTTTCGATACGGGCCAGTCGTCGGGTTGTTTGTGCGATCCCGCCACGCAGTTGCGGTTGGTGGACGTGGTATCCGAAGGTCCGCCCAAAAGCGTCGGCACGGATTACGGACCCAAATTCATCGACGCGGCTAGAGGACTCATGGAAGCTCTCCGACAATCTGGCAGAACCGTGTTGGACGCCTGCATCCCCCGCCCCGGTGTGGACGATCGAGTGGCGGCACTGGGCTACGCTTACGCCCCGCACCTTTTTGGCGAGTCCGAGGAACTCACGGCATTCAACGGCGGCCATCTCCTGACCGGCGGTTTGGTGAGAAGAGGGGCCATGACCCGCGACGGCGAGTGGTGGTCGAGGATCGAGTCGACGAGCAAGACGGACCACGCGGTTCTCTCGGAATCGCTGGGCGGCGTGACGCCGTACGTGGGCACCGGATCGATAGCGGCCCACGAATGGGGCGGACACGAACTCAACGACAATAACCTGACTGGACCCGGTGGCGAGCCCGAGTTTACGGCCCACCCGAATGCCGCGCTCCGCGTAGTGCCGCCTCCCAAATCGGGGATTCCCGGCTGGGGCCAGGACTCGATGGATCACGCGGTCGGTCTGGTGGCTTCGCAGGGTCGGGTGTACCCTCTCGGTGTCCACGGACGAGTCAATTACAATTCCGGATCGGGACTCGCCATCGACCCGCGAGGGGCAACGGATCGTACAGACTCGACGTATCTTGGCTCGAGAGATGCCGATCCAAAGAAATTCACAGAGACGCCGCTAGGTAGAGCCAGAGCGACCCACGATTCGGGTATATGCGCTACCGCCTTCATAGTACCGGCAGTCCTCCGGCCCCCACCGAATAATGATGATGATGATCCCATGCTACCTCTCGTCCACGATCGGCCTTTTGCCAAGGCGGCGGGGTTCACGCCTCTCGTGCGGATATTCAGGATCTTGGCCAAGAACGTGGTGGCCGCATTTCCGAACCTACACGGCGACGATACCGGGATGGACACGCAAGAGGCGCAACGACGGCTCGAGTCTATCGATTCTGACGGTCTAGGAGCACTACTCGTGCAACCCGTTACCGTTACCGAGATGAAAGCGAAATCGTCTCTATTCGCCCGTTTCGGCGAAGAGATGCTGGGGGCCAATTCACCCAAATTGGTGGACCATTACATTGTCGGTCCTGAACCACTCGATCATCGTCAACATTGGGTCGAGGCGGAGGCAAAGACGTTGTTTACCCTGCCGCCAACGGCCGATCGCATCGTGTCCAACGAAACGGGGTTCTTTTCTGGCCGCGGTCTACCGTCGGGCATCTCGGGCGACGCGAACGATTTTTTTGCTTCTGCCGTGCTGTCTGCAGATTCGACGATCCTGAACGGGTTCACGTCTATCGTCAGACCGCAGACGCTTCCCGTTTCAACCCCGCCCGAATGGGTGTGGCACGAACCTCGGGGTCCGGCTCGAGCCGACGTTGCGGCCTCGTCGGTAAACGTGCTTGCGTCGATCCGCAACAAGTACGCCGATACGACTTCTCGGCGGTTCGAAAGCAGTCTCAGCACAAACAGGGACGATTATTCAAAAATCCTCAACACGTACAACCCGCCGAAACCTGCATTTTGGCAGCCGGGTCGTCATACGGAAGAGGACTACAACAACTTGTTTAGTGAACTTTCGTGGATCATACCAGAGTCGGATTGGGCCCACCTTTATCTGCAGCAAGATCTCGACAAAAATCATTCGATCGGGCCGGCCCATCCCGTGGTGCCTGTCAAGTTTCACGTCAACGATCCGTGGTGGCAACAAAGTATGGTAAAGACGGGCGAGTTGCCGCGCATCATTCCTCCGTCCATGGCCCTGCTGGAATCGAGTTTTCGCCTGCGCACGCTGGCTTCCGAAAACTTTTTCAGACAAGAATTGGTATCGCCACACCAACGGTCCGACTGGGCCACCAATACTCACACGGCCGGACACTACCTCTCGGGTCTGTTCTCGCCTCCGTCTCTCGCCGACGAGACGGGCCAGAGAAATTGTTACCCGTGCACTGGAGCGCTTTGCCAGTACATGACAATGCTGGTGCCCAGGGTCCGAGGCCCCGGGTCCCACGCCACGGCCACCGACGCCGATATAAAAAGAGCAGTCAAATCGAAACGCCCGCTCGACGCTCTCTTGCAGCTGGCCCGTGACGAAAAATGCAATTGTACCACCGACGTGTTTTGCAAGTCGACGCATCATGAGCAAAAACAATTCGGTAAGACCGTGGCGGCGGTTCCCAGTCGCGGGAATCGACATGCTCCATTTTTGCTTAGCAGCTCCTTGCCAAAAAACGATCCGGAACACGCGGCGGCCGTGCTCATGGCTCAAGCCGGCGATGTCGGCATACTCGAAGAGGTGGGTAAGAGAGGGAGAGTTCGCGTTCCTCTCGGGAATATGGTCAAAGGGGGATGGCACCCCGATACTAAACTTCCTCTGGCCGCTAATCGCTGGCAAGCGATGCGCACCAACATTGCATGGACCCCGGGGTCCGCGCGCTCGATTGTGCGAGCCAGAGAACAGCTCGTGGACGACCACCCGGCAGAGTTTGATCGAACCGATACGAAAAACATGGGGGGCGGGAGGTTGGACCTTCCGCACCCGCACCAACTCGACCGGGACGATCCCAAGTATGTGGCCGAACCCAAAGAATCCCAAGCGAGAAATTTTGTCACTCGAGCACTTGTCGACAAAGACGCCACCGGTCGACGGCAGCTCGATTTCTTTGAAAGTTCGTGTGGAACGGTCCCGTCCACTTTTAGCACGGGGGTTTTCAATCCCTGGGCCGAAGGAGCCGGCGACGTGGTGGTCATGTACGGGACGCCGTTATTTACTCGACCGGATTCGACTTTTTATAATGATGATGATGGCCAGCCCCCTCCCACCAAAAAACGATCTCGTCGTCGTCGTCATCCTCGGAATAGAATTATGCGTAAAATACATGTCATGGCCGTCAATGCACCCACGATGAACAGTTACGCGAGCGGGCAAACGGCGGCGGAGGCGGCTCTGACTCGAGGCAGGGAATTGTGGTATGCGCCGTATGCCAAACCCGCCATGAATCCGGCCGCCACCACCTCCATGGAAGGTATTCGGGCAAAAGCGGCCGAACCCTTCGACGACCTCGCCCTGCGAGATTTTGCTACTCTCGACGTGCCGACGCTGGCCAAATTTTGCCACCATCACCATTACGGATTCGACGGACTCGCATCCGTGGACGACGGGTCGTCGTCCCGATTTCCATTTTCGTGTCCGTCGGATAGAAGACCTTTCCCACCCACAAGGGAAGGGCACATGCAACCGTGTGCATTGGCAGAAATGGGAGCAGTCTCTTCTCCCTCTTTGAAAAATGCCGTTGTCTTGGAATTGTTTGATTTTTGAGTTGTATTATTGGATTTGATAATAAAAAAAAAGTACCGACTTTCTTCCATTTTTCTCTTTTCGTGCAAAAACCCCTATTGTCTCGAATGATGCGTTCGGCCAAACTTTTTTTTTGGATCGACTCGAGTGAGCTATTCTCAAATTTTCGTACTGGCTTGCACAAATTGAAAACTCTGTCGACTTGAAAATTCAAACGAATCGTAATTTCGTGATGCATTCGGCCAAACTTTTTTTTTATCGATCGATGTTTCGTATTGGCTTGCAAGACTTGCGCCAACGAAGAAGGTGCACGTTCCGTCGTCGCTCACTTCAACCAAGGGGTAGGAGCAATCAATAGAAAAGAAATTTTCACACCGGGGAATCCCCGCCTCCTCCAACTCCCCAACCCCCAACCCACACAAGAGGATTACAAGTAAAAAACATCTTTTTCATAAAGGTTCTTTTTATTTCTGAGCCTTTTTTACACAAACCTTTTCTTCTTCTTGTTTCCCAATCTTTTCAAATTCAAACGGTGAACAGGGTCACGGGAACTTTTGGAATCGACAAAAACCTTGCCGAGTGCTCGGCTGGAAACAGGAGCCACCACCATACCCCCAGAAGTGAAGATAAACTGGTGAAAGTCAAACGCGTTGTCAGCGAGCGTTCCCCTGAACCCAGAGACGATCATTCGGGATGCTACGACCACACACTTGTTCATCAAGGTGAACACCCTCGCCTCTTTCTGGTCATCCAGAGTGCGTAGCGTGCGAGGGATTATGTCTTCAACAGAAGAGTTTCTCAACAGAATACACGATTTCAAATGTTCATAACTGGCAGCGTCAATGCCGAAAGCGGCATCATCATCAGCATCTCTTTCCTTCAGGTCCAGATACGCTCGCGACTGTTTGATAATATTCATATTTCCCTGCATGAAGAGGAGCCACCTGTCCATTCCTGCCTTGAAGGTCCGTGCAAAACACGTATCAAAGTACCTGCGAGCCGCAACCGTGTCACAACGTCGCACCAACACGTCGAAATAATTCGATCTTTCTCCGTTGAACAACCTCCACCTTTTCCCATCGTCGTCCACGTCGTTCCATTCTCTGCCGCACACCACCAACTTATTTTTCTTGTTCACGCCATCGTCCATGATGCTCTCCACGATGCACGGCACGACTCCGTCGCAAAAGAAATGGTGGGCCACGGCCGTCTTTTTGCAATTCTCGTGTTCGTACTCGGGTTGGACAGACAAAGGACCGTACGCGTGAGCCGGATGACGATGACGATCATCATCATCATCCATCTTGTCGCACATGCGTTTGCACGCTTGGCACGCTCGAGTCTCCAGCGACAGTTTGATGCTCGCCTCTTCCACCGAACGGATATCCACGTCCTTGCCGGGCGCGAATCTCATCGATTTGATGGCCGACTTGTCATTCTTGTTCAACTCAGTTTTTGGCAAATAGCACATGACAAACGCGCTGGTCAAGATCTGCAAACGCGTCTTGGGGTGGCAGACGGCCATGCAGATGGCCAGCGATCGCTCGATTTCTTGAAACCTGAAAAGGCGATGGGCGCCGTTCACGAACCTGCCAATGATGCGCGACACTTCGTTCAGCTTTGATGGAATCTCAAGGGTCGGTTTCTTTTGCTCGTAGATAAAACAGCAATCATCATCTCTGGGCACGCGGTAATTGGGGCCGGTGTGTAGGAATGCCGCCGAGCCCCATGGGTTGGCGGTATCGATAGCATCTTCCAGGATGAATTGCACACAAATTTTTTCTGGCAGTTTCCTGGGCGACGGCAACCCGGTGAGGTAGAAGTTTTGCACAGCATACAAATACTGTTTTTGCGTCGGTCGGGAAGGCGTCTCGAAGCGGACGTTCAGTTTACACCAAAGGCGGGGCGAGTGGATGGGCTCGAAGATGGGAACGCTGTCAAACTTCATTTCAATGCCGAGGAGCTTGAGGGGTTCGACGAATTTTGACAGAAGATTCAATTCTGGGAATCCCGGTCCCTTTTTGGCCAACTCGTTCACGACCAAGACAATAGACAACACGAGGTTGTTGTCGTTATCATCGTGCGACCACTCGTACCGAATGCCCGGATGTCCGTTGTCGGCGCTCCCTTCTCTTGGAAAATTTACTTCTTCATCTTGTATCAGTGTTTCTAGTTTCAACAGATCGTCGCCTGTCAACTGATCGATCTGGAATAAATTCCAGATCTCTTCGGGAGTTACTTGGAGATATTTGGGACCGAGACGCTTTGTTGCCAGATCGGCGAGGTTCTGCGCCACGCTGTATGCCATGGTTGACTGTGCTCGATGGCACGAGCTGCAGCCATTTTATACCATTCATATCCAGTGGTGGAGTGTGGGAAGGCGAGGTTCGCGAAGTTAGAGGTTTGAAACGTTGCACCGGCACCAGGACCGGTAGAGGGGGAGATGACATCCCATCACAGCAGCGTCGAGAGTCTCATCGTCGTCCGCCATGCCGAGAATGGACTTTTGTCAACAGGGATAAGAATGCGGCCGTTAACATTGCGAGAAAAGTTTTTATGAAACTTCGTCCCGAAGTTATGCAATCGAACATCTCTTTGCAAAATGGGATTTATTTGGAGAAGACAAAAAATTACGTAACTAAGTTGGCGCGTGAGTTTTTGAAACGTGCCAAAGCAACCACGAAAGGGAGTGGTTGTCTAACCCATTCTGATGCCATGGAGGTGAACGGTAGCGGGTGAAGTGCTACCTGGTATCGAATGGGTCGAATCGAAAGTGCCGACGGTCGGACCGAAAGTTTTCTGCCGATGGTCGAAAATTTCTCAGCCGATTGTTCCCTCTTTTTCCTTTTTTGAGTTTCGGTTACGTAAATTCTGGGTCTGGACGTACACGAAGGAGGAGGAGTAGGAGGGTATATATGGACAACACAGAAGGGTGGTTAACAAAAAAAAATGGACAACATAGAGGTCAGTTTCAATTCTGTTTTGAGTACATTGCCGATTATTGAACGTTTAGTTACCAAAGGCGATGATTCGGTGCAAGAAGAAGATGATGCAGTCGTTCTGGCCGCTGACATCGAAAGGGATTTGCAAGATTTGGACGATGCGGCCGTAACGGATCTTTTCAACAACTTAGTCGGTTCACCCAGGGCGGCGCCGATGACAGATGTTTGCACTACAGTGGCACAAACAACACAAACAATCAATCCAATTTTGAATTTACAATTGCTTGCTGGTATGATGTGTGATAATGTAAATGTGAGACATTTTATTCAACGACGCATGTTCGAACGTGACCCCGCGTTACTCGCATTGTCGGCCGCCGTTCACACTACCCGTGAATTGCTGATGAAAATATTGAAAATATGGCTGCAGTTTGGAGCACGCCTCGACCTGAAGGCAGTTGCCGAGTGCAATCCTGCAATACTTCTTGAAAAAAACAACGCTAGAGTGGTAGCCGGATTGAATATATTGAAAATTCAAAACCAAGAGTTGCCAATCCATGAACAACTTCGGGACGAGCTTGTCCCAATATTGTTGCAAATTCTCGATAAGATGATATGAGGTGGCGAGGGAAAAGAAGAGAACGGTGATGACCCCAGACCCGAAGAAGAGTGAGAAGAGAACCCACCATCGTGTCGTGGGTGATGATAGTTATCATTGCTCCATAACGACCGATGAATGCCCCCACACCGTCGGCCGTTTTTTCTCCAACTTAGAAGGAGGCGGAGGAGGAGGAGAGGACAATTTGTTTTGTCGAGTGGTGCTGGCCCACTTCATAAATAACAATATCGTCAACGTTACCAATCCCACCATTATTCCCACAGAGACGCTTCCACGGGCAAAGCCGGAAGCCACACCCATCGCGATGGATCCACCGATGAGGACAAAACGTGACTGTAAAAGGCTACTCCCCAGCGAGTCCACCGTGTCTATGGCAACTTTGCTTGCCTTTTTCACAACATCACCACCAAAACCGATAGCCACATCGGCCATGGCTTCGGGCAGACTTAACCCCTTGTCGCATGAAAGTGAGCTACCCCTGGGTAGTTCGTTTATGTTGGCGATCACGGGGAGCGCCGAAAATTCGTCAAAGACGGCCCATGTGCCGCACTCGCCCGCTTTGGTGTCTTGCGGACCACAAACGGGCGCAAAAGCCGGGTAGCGACTGCTTACCCCATCTTTGGTGATGATGGCACCGCTAGGTTTTTTTGTATCGGGATTTTCTTTGATCGCATCCTCAATGGATCCATTGAAGGGATGTATGGTTGATCTCCCGTTACCTAGTTTTTTGTTGTGACACGAATAGTCTACTATCTTGTACGAAAATACTTTACTAGCGGTTGAATTAGTTTTGACGTTGACGTGGGCTCCTCTAGAAAAGTTCATTCTCGACACGACCGAAGGTCCGAATAATACCCCGGTCAAGAGCCCACCGATAGTTATCGTTGCTCCATAACGACCGATGAATGCCCCCACACCGTCGGCCGCTTTTTCTCCCACTATCCTTAGCAAATTCTTGTGGGTTTCAGTTTTTTCAACGGCCGATATCAATTCGTCTTCGTCGGCGTCGGCACCAATCTGTCGAATTGTTTCGAGGTCACTTTCCGGCATGTCCTGGACGAATTCGTCTATCGAGCTATTATTTGCCGCAATCTCTGAATCCGGATACGCGTCAGCCATCTCGGCGGCGAAAGGTTCGTCGATGGTGCGAGGTGCATCCACCCCCATTTCTCGCATCACCTCCGACGCTGACCGCGAGTTGTCCTTGAGAGAACGCATTTCTTCCACCAATGTTTGTCCCGTCGAGTTGACGACGAGCCTGTCGGAACGTAAATCTAGGTTCAATGTATCGCTAGCGGTGATCGCATTTTGGAATGCCCGTTCTTCGCTCGTGGTAGCATTCATTCTTGACAACGTGGTTTGCAAGTCATCTATTACACCCTCCACTGTGGCTTCGCCTGTGGATCGCAACGCTGCCATCTCGAGTGCATCTCTCGATTCTGAAAAAATAGCGCCGAGTATGTTAATTTCTTCGAATCTAACCGGATTTGGTTCTGTTAATACTTGCATCTGTTTCTCGTAAGAATAAAATTGGTCCCCCACCAAGAACTTCTTATTAAGCACTTTGCGATCCTTTCTTGACTCGTTAATCGTTGGGTCAGTGACGTGTGTTTTCTGATGAATGTTATGCACAACGCTAATCGGAACGCGCCGTTTGTTGTCCCACACGACAATCACATCGGTCAAATTGAAACCGCCAGGAACGTGTTCTTCGGGGAGGTAGTCCGAATCGTACTTGAAATGGATTTTGTTTGGTGTGAATTCTGCTTGGGGTATCTCTTTTCTCACGCGGTAGTGGTAGGAGAATAAATGGCGTTCTATTTGGTGCCTTAACGTATGAGCAGTATCAATCACTTTGAAAAGTGCCAGGTGAATGTTGATGCGCGATTCCATCTTTTTAACTAAGATTTGAACTTGACTAATCACCTTCTCTACCTTGCTCTTAAATTGTTTGACGCGTGGATCGTCCCTATCGTTCAACTTCCCCTTTGCGATTTCATCCACAACCTCTTTCATGAATTCGATTGCTTTGGTGGTCGTATTATTTCTATTCTCGGGATTGAGGATGTATTCTGATTCAGTGGAAATGTTGTGCGGCTCGTTGGCCAGTAACATTAACGATCTCGATTTAACTAAATGTTCATCCCACCCTGCGCCGAACGCCAGAGCGGTCAAAAACTTTGTCACGTCCAATGCGCCATCTTTATGTGTGAGTGACAGATGGGGAGGAAAGTGGTTAATGCTATAACTGCCGGGTACGATGGATGGTTGAAAATGTTTTTTTTGTAAGTACTTGTAAGCCAATAGGGCTTCGTGGTCACCATACAAAAATTCCGAGATGTGACCCACGAACAGTTTCGCTCCCGGCGTGGTCGTGATCGGTAAATGGGTGATGTATCTTTCCTCATTTTTCGTATTCGCATTTATCGCCATCATCATGCGTGACCATTTTTGTTTGAAAAACTCGCGCAAGATTTTATGGTCATCGTCTTCTGGCAGAGGACCGTCGGGACTGATGGGGGTTGACAGTGGACCGACGTCACGGAACGTGACTTTATACAAATAACTAAGAAAACGTTCGTGATGTGAAGTGGCCGTCGACGAACCGGTGGGCGGCATACCGGTGCCCGTTTCCCCACCAAAGATCCACAAATGGTCTGGTGTGCGAAACGCGGGAGCTTTCTTTAGGTTCGAGACGCGCCGCATTATGGCCGCCAATCGCTTCGTACTGTGCTGCTGGTCTGCCCTGGCCCGTTGGTATCGCGCATTGACTTTGTTGGCCAAATCATCGCTGGAAAATAAACTATCGATATCGTTGGAAACCTTGTCAATTAATCCGTGGTCCAACACCATGTCCAATTTCTCTTCCATGGCCGTCACCAGTGCTGCTACATGGGCGCAAAACAGGCCGTTCCGAGATGTCTGGGTTATGAACAAATTGTTCTTAATGTCGTCCCGTGACTTACCCTCGGGTGGTTGTCTGTTTTTGGAAAAATATCGAGGGTCGTACAATTTTGACGCAAATGATAATATGGGGCCCAGGTCGTTGAGACCCATTTCATCTTGTTTTTCCAAAATCTTAACAATTTCATCATCATCATCACCCAATTGTGGTTGAATTTCATTGTAGGTGCGCAACGTTGCAACAAAATACATGGTTATCAAAATGGAAAAAAATAACACCAATTTTTTGGGGGTGAAAATATATTTCCAACTGGTGAGGAATAAATGATTTTTTTTACTCGTTTTTTTTATTTCATCAGAGGGGTATAACAATCATGATATCCAAAGCACCGCGAAAACAAAAGCGAGAAAAACTGTATAGGGTCCCGTTAGTGCCACCCAAAGATGGCAGACCCGTGGATAAGAATTATGCGATACTCAGTGCAATGTTAGAAAACACGGCTGATATGCCAATAGGGAACCCAAAGTTCTGGAACAAGGCGCTCTCCCATCAGCTCGCCCACGTACAAATGACTAAAGAAAACAAAAACAAATTTAAAAAAGTATTACAGGATGGGAAAAAATTGAAATGCCCTTCCGACTGCCGTAAAAAAATATCCCAAAGAGACCGAGTGATACATCCGATGCGATACGTTTACGAGTATCGAATGGGGGATGTGTTGAAGAAGGCGAACAAGGCTGTCAAAGATGGGATGGTCAAAGATGGGTTTAGAATATCCACCTCTACCCGCAAAAGGAAAAACAAGTTGAGGAACCCCCAATTGCGCGATCCGCATACGGGGAAGCTTCTATCGCAGAAGGAAACGGAAAATGTCATAAAATATGCAAAGAGCAAACCTGGAGAAATGGAACCTCCCAAGACCGTGTTGGAATACCCGGGCAAGCCTATGAAATACACGAAACCGAAAAAGTGCAAGTTGATGACTGATGAAGCGATACCCGGCACGTTTGTTGGAACACCGTATAGTAAGGTCGCGTCCCTGAAGAAGGAAAAATTAAGGGTGGCGAAAAAGATGGACAAATGTTTGGAAAAATCGCCCCTGTTATCAGTAGACAAGACAAGATCCGTAACGCTAAAGGGAGATTCCTTGATGGTGCCCATAAAAACAACGGCGGCGGCACCGGCGGCGGCGGCAAACCGCCCCTCTTCCGACGCCGACACTCGGTTGAATGAGCCAGGACCTTCGGGGTGGCGGCCGCAAAAGAAAATAGCTGAGAAAACAAAGTCCAAAAAAAATAAAGTTGAAATTACAGCCATGGAAGAGGACTTGTACAACAGTTTAGTGCACACTGAAAGGGGTTCAAAAACCAACGTGTTTTCGACACTAAGGAGGAGATATGGTACGACGTTGGATCAGTTATTGAATGATAAAAAGGATGTAGTACAAATGTTGCATAATTGTCTACCGGGATCTTATAAAAAAGATTTTCCGTTAAAGTTGCAAGATTATATTCAATGCAAAAAGGTTGTGACTAAACATAGGGGTGCAGAATTGGGGGAACATATTTACTATTTGGGTAAGAAAAACTGCATCGGTGACGACGACGCAGACATTGAAGAAATTGAAAAGTGGATGCGTGGTCAATATCCACAAATTTTCAAATGAAAAAAAAAGGATGCAGAATAAACGAATTTTTTTTTACTTGTTTTCTTTTATTACCCGTGGGTATAATAATAATCATGAGAAAGCGAGAAAAACTGTATAGGGTCCCGTTAGTGCCAACCAGACCCGTGGATAAGAATTATGCGATACTCAGTGCAATGTTAGAAAACACGGCTGATATGCCAATAGGAAACCCAAAGTTTTGGAACAGGGCGCTCTCCCATCAACTCGCACACGTACAAATGACTAAAAAAAATAAAACCAAATTCAAAAAAGTATTACAGGATGGAAAAAAATTGAAATGCCCTTCCGACTGCCGTAAAAAAATATCCCAAAGAGACCGAGTGATACATCCGATGCGATACGTCTACGAGTATCGAATGGGGGAGGCGCTGAAGAAGGCGAACAAGGCTGTCAAAGACGGGATGATCAAAGATGGGTTTGAATTATCCACCTCTACCCGCAAAAAGAAAAACAAGTTGAGCAAAAAATTGCGCGATCCATATACGGGGAGGCTTCTGTCACAGAAGGAGACTGAAAATGTCATAAAATACGCAAAGAGCAAACCTGGTGAAATGGAACCTCCCAAGACCGTGTTGGAATACCCGGGCAAGCCTATGAAATACACGAAACCGAAAAAGTGCAAGTTGATGACCGATGAAGCGATACCCGGCACGTTTGTTGGAACACCATATAACAAGGTCGCGTCCCTGAATAATGAAAAATCAAGGGTGGCAAAAAAAATGAACAAATGTTTGGAAAAATCACCCTGGTTGTCAGTAGACAAGACAAAATCCGTAACGCTAAAGGGAGATTCCTTGATGGTGCCCATAAAAACAAAACCCAGAACGGCGGTAACGGTGACGGCAAGCTCTTCATCTCCATCGGCGGCGGTGGCGGTGGTAAGTCCTGCGACGGCGGCGGTTTCTTCATCAAAAACGAGTCCTGCGACGGAGCCGCCGGTGACAGCAGACCCTCCTCCAGTGGTGGCAACTATATCTGATTGGGATAGTCCAAAGTCTAAAAAGACATATTGGTGGTTACGAAACCCGGCCCGCTGTATTATTTGTGATGAAAATCTTCGTGGTCCCTACAAGGAGGCCCATTTCCGAAACGTCCATCTTTTGGATGATATCGATAAAACTAGAATGAATGATTTTCTAAGGCCGGTTTCGGGGTCACGCATCTTTTCCGAATGGTGGCAATCCGTCCCTCCTCATCAAAAACGAAACCTTCGGCGAAAGTAGCGAGAAAATGCCGATCACCGGCAGCAAGACCGGTAGAGGAGGACCAGTCGAGAGTCTGGTTATGTAATCAAACACCTCTTTGCGAAATTGTTTTTATTTGCGAAGACGAAAAATTACATAACACGACGGATAGCGGTAGCGGGGGAGGTGCTACCTGGCACGTAATGAGTTAACCCTTTTTCTTCGGTAGAAAACCCTGAAGAACTTTGTAAAAACACTAGAACAAAAAACACACAAGAGAAAAAAAGGTAAACATCACACTGACGTACCAGTTTCCCGAATGAATATCGGTTGTTCTATTGTATATTGTGGTGTTAACATCCTTGACGGTAAAATTGATAACTTCAGTTGTTATGTTTTCCCCCCACTCAAGCTGGCAAATGAGTTTCCCGGGGGCATCAGGGGTGTATGTTTCAACATATATTGAACGGCAGATCATGTCAGAGCTCCAACATTGCGAAGTTTCAAGTGGATTGACCTCGAGATCGCCAGCGATTATCACATTCCCGTGGAACTTTGGTTTTGTCGGGTAACACGCCACGCAGAATGCGTCGAACGGCACACCAGGGGGAAGGTTGAGGGGGTCCTTCCAATCATCTCTCGCCGAGTCCCATTTTGGGTAAACCACGTCGTTAACGAAGGTAACGTAAGGTAAATCGCCAACATCTGGGTGTTGGAAGAGCTTGACGCATGGCGCCAAAGCAGAGAATAAAATTAGCTGCACAAACGTCGACATGTTGGTGTGGAGTGAATTCTTTTTTTCATTGGCACCATTTATATTCTTTGCTATTGCTTTAGAAAAACCGCACGAAGTTACCACTCCGTCGAAAAAAAAAGTTTTCGAAAGTGAACTGTGACAAAAAAAAATAAATGTTTGGGCAAATCTCCCTCCTCATCAAAAACGAAATCTTCGGCGAAGGTAGCGAGATTGAAAATTGGGACGAATCGAAATTTCTCTACCAACGGTCGAACGGGGAGAATGCGGCAGTTAACATTGCGAGAAGGGTTTTCATGAAAAAATTGGATGAAGTTATGTAATCAAACACCTAAAATTACATAACACGACGGGGATTCCCCGGTCCTGGGTATGAAAAAGCACAAACGTCGACCCAGAGTCGGCACAACAATTTTTACCATTGCGATGTTAGGACCTCGGCCGCAAAAGAAAAAACCGATTCCCACCACCAGTCCTTCGGAGCTCAGTGACAAAAAATGGTCGCAGCCGGGACCGGTCCCTTTGGCAGGGCCTTCTGTATCTATAGATGATTGGGATAGAAGTGTAAAGTGTAAAAAACCACGCTGGTGGATAGGTGATTACGCTCGTTGTATTCTATGTGATGAAATACTTGACAAAGATAAGGAAAATCATTTCATGAGTACACATCTTATGGAGTGTGTGGATAAAGGTGTTCTCGAGGCCTTTCTGCGACAGGTTAGACCGGAGGAGGTGTCACGCGCACGGTTCCCACCAGATGTTCTCGAACAGCAGCCAACGGCGCCGCGGCCGCAGCGTTGACGGAATCCCCCACATGTTTTTTTTTGTGTTATTTCCAGATAAAATAAATGGACATAAAAAAAAATTTTGTATTCTTTTCCTTCTAATTGATTACTGATCAATGTTTTTCGGAGGCATAGATGCGCTTATCCAAAGTACTGCTGCACCGTCGGCGCGATCATCGTCATCGCCGCCGTCGCCATCGTTGCAGCCTCAGCCGTCACCGCAGCCGCAGCCGCCGTCGCCGCCGGTTAAAGAACCCACCACCATCCTGGCGAGCGCCGAAAAAGATATTCGACGAGGGCTAGACTTGATAGTTTCGGGAACGCGCATGAGATCAAAGGCGGTGGCAAAACGCCGTCTCCAGTGCGACGAGACCGAGCGTCAGAATGAGCGATTCGCCAATTCGCTCGCCAGAACTTTAGATGCCAGACCCGACGCCATAGTGGGGAACCACGCTTTACGGGTGGCAAAGAAAGATGCCGCGGACGCTGCCTTGAAGGCGCTCGATATTCACGGCAAATGTCGACTCATTTACGATCAAGAGTTTTGCATGTCGTTTGTGGAAGAGCACAGACTAATCATCCTTCGCGAGGCCGTGCGTGTTTTTAGCCGTTCGACTTCCAAAAACCGAGGGTTAAAAATCACGGTGAGCGGCCGAGGTCGAGGCCGATACGAATCCGACATTACTGTTGCGGTCAATTCGTCGGAGAAGGTGGTGGCGGTATTGCCCGAGGAACGCGACGCGGCAGAAGATTTGAATAGTGTCGGGTTGCGAGGCGTGCTCGGAACTAAAAAGAGAAAAATGTCGACGGCCACGACCACGACCACGTTCTCCGTGGACGGTGTCGATTCCAAAACCATGGCCGTGGCTTTCGGAAACCACCAGTCTTCTTCGTCTTCTTCCACGATTCCGCCAGAGAAACGTAAAGATCTGGACCTTACGCGCTCAGAAGGATCTCACGTGTTTACCGCTTTACGCAGGCACGACCCGACGAAACCCGTAGTGTATGCCGATAATACATTCTGGCAAAAGACGGGACCGGATGGGGTGTGGACTAATATCGTCGGTTGGGAAGCGGGTAAAAACGATGCTCTCGCCGCCGATTTGTTGAAACTTGACGTGGACAGTATGGCCTTTGTACTCCCGGCCTCGTTCAACCAAATGGCGGTAACTCTCCTTCACCGATTCCAGAACGTGTTGGTAAAGAGCACGCTCCCGTCACAGACGAGACTCATTTGCCCAGAGAGGGATACGCCTCTCGCCTTACAAAAACTGAACGCCGAATTCGATAGGTGTCTGGACGTGTTGTTGGCAGCTTCTCGCGATTGCACGATAACACAATCTACTCTAAACGTGTACCGCAGAAAATTCAGGAGGTATTGCTTATTTTCGTTCGCGTTCTATTTGCTGAATCGTAATCTCCACCCGGACCGCGTCACTCCTCTTCCTTTTAATTTCTTCAACGCCTTCATCTACCTGTACTGCCACGGTGTTGGGATACATTCGGGTAGTTACCTCAACACGCTCTGTTTCTTGAACAATTACATTTTCAAACCTTGTGCGGACGGGACGAATGGACCGTCCCAATCCATGAAACGTCTAGTGGATTTGGATTATGCTTTTCTCAAGGGTGGCAAGGCGGTGGTACGCGAATTCGGGTCTCCTGCCAAAACGAGCGTGCACACAAGAACGGTGGTATCCTTCCTCGCGTTTGTCGAAATGGTGATGGGCGCCCTGTGCTACCTGCTGCCGCGCCTCGCCGAAAAAAACGCGATTGCTCAACGGATCCGTTCGACGCTCGAGCGTCTGTGCGACGGAATTCTCTTTGTATTTTTTACGTTTGTATTCTTCCACCGTTTCAGCGGAGTAAAAAAATTGGACATGCGTTCGGCGCTGCGACTCGTTCTGGGTCAACCCCACTTTCATACGAGCAAGGCCAAGGCCGCTCGTTTGGTCAAGGTCCGAGCCGAGGCCGATGCTAAACGCGAGTATGACCTCGCCGGGGACAGCGCGGCTACGAGAATAAGCGGCATGTCCGTTTCCCACCCGCACGTGCTCGGTCTCCCTTTTGGCATTCAGGCTAGACTGGGCGTGCCGGTCGACGTTCTGCACCCGCTGGTCGCCGCGGGTAGGGGTGCAGTGGCGGCCTCGGGAGCCGCCTTGCCACCCGAAACGCAGTACACGCTAGGTTTCGACCTACCCGCCCCGCCGCCGCCCGAATCCGACTGCACGGCGGGCGAGTTGGGTTTGTTCGAAAATGTAGTTTCCGACGTTCTGGACGGTCTGTACGGTTCGGATTTTACTTTGGAACTGGCAAAATCGATCGAGGGCGTTATGGAAACCAAAGACCCTTATTCCGACCACGATGACGCCGTCCTGCTCGATTGTTCCCTTAACCCGGAATCGGTCATCGCGACGGACGAGCACGCGACGCCCTCGCCTTTCAAGTTGGGCACAGATTTGATGGAGTACTGGAGAGCCTCGCCCATGAGGCTCGTGTTCGTGCTCGTGTCCGACAAGACTGGGGGCAGAAATAGGTTTTTGTCAATCGGCGATTTGGCTCTCTTGGCCCTGTGGGTGAAACGGCGCGTTTTGAATCGACCGTGGACCTCGCCGACCATCAACCCGTCCAACTACAATTGGCTGGCGACCGTCCTGTGTCGCTACTTGTTGCTGGCCGATCTAACAAATTTCGGCATTTGGGGCGACGTGAAATGCGACCAGAAACTCGATTGCACCACCGGCAGAATGCACAAGAACGGTATTCGGCTACCCGGCGAACGGGAACAACGCCAATTCGCCAAACACACTTCCCTGGACGACCGCAAGAGTCTGGCTATCGTCCACTCGAACTCAAACGTGCGCACGCGTACCCACCTCGGCAGGGTGTCCTCGGCCTCCTGGGCCGTGGAAGCCGTTCGCACGGTATCTGCCGGAGACAGCACCGTTTTCACTCGTTTGGCCGTCGACGTGGACACGTACCACCTGGCGCACACGAATGCCGCCAATTTCTTTCCATACTACAGTTCCAATTGTGCGAGCAACGAAGGAGAAAACGGGCTCTGGGGGTACATTCGTCGGAGTTCCGAGAAATTAGCCAAGGCCGAATTACAAAAGGGTCGTTTCGCCAACCTTTCGGGTGCCGGAGGCGTGGCAAACACGGACGTGGCCGCGGCCGCGGTGGCCCTGATGGCAGAAGTCAACCTCGGCGAACACGAGGCCGTGGTCGACGATGCCAGCAAAAAGGCCAAGGCTAAAAGCGGCATGTTTTCGCATGCTGCCAATCGCGGTCGTCTGGTTAAAAGGCGTCGTGTTATGGACGGTGTCCTATCGACAGCGAGGGGCGATGGTGGTGGCGATAAAGGCGGCGGTGGTCAGCAACCTCTCCAGTTGAAAGAACTGTGGGGGTGGTCGATGAAGGACCGCCACAAATTATTGAACGGAAGACGCGTGAGATTGCTCTGCCCGCATACCATGTTTCTTGCCGCTGCCGTGCCGGACCGAATGATTCTCTATCGATTTGAAGGTGGTGCATCGTCGCTCAAGTTGGCAGTCAAACGTCTTGCGCCAGCAGCCGTGCCACCGCCGACGCAAGAACAACAAAAGGAACCCGCACACAAGCTAACTATCGATGAAGCCAAAAAGACATTGAAAGATAGGGCAGTCATCACCGCGGATAGTACAGTTCACAAATATCGGAGACTGGGGTTGGCCGTCGATGACGAGAGCAGGCGAGGTGTGGAAGAACATGATTTGAAACAACGATTAGCTACGGGTATCCTCAAGGTGTGCTCTCGTCAAAACAATGCAGATGAAATTTTCAATTCATTAGCGTTTGTTTCGAAGAACCCCTTGGATGCTAGCTAGGAGGAAGGGTGTGTGTGTGTGTGTGTGTAAGGGGGGGGGGTTAGTGGGAATCCCCGTAGATCAACGTGCGCGCGCATCAGTGTGTGTGTGTGTGTATCATATATAAGTGTAGGCGCCCAAATTCAGCATCAGTTGGCCCGCATCTCGGACCCACACACCATGGACATGGATACCAACGTTCTTCTAGAACGGGGCCTGAAGGCCATTGTCAAAGGCTTGAACATAATTCTACAAGGTAATTTATTTATTTTCTATAGTGTGAATATATCGTAGAATTTCTCAATTCCCAGTGTGACGTTATACCCCTTTCCAGAACAATCAAACCCTGTGAAGCCCTTGCCGCCAAAAATGGATGAAGTTCTGCGGGGCCTGGAGGCCATTGCCAAAGGCTTGACCATAACCCTACGAGGCAATCACCATATGAAGCCTTCGCCACCAAAAACGGATGAAGAGGGAAGCTCGTCTTCACCCATCATCATTGTAGATGATGAAGACCCTCGTCCACCCACCAGCCTCGATATTGAAGCTCCTCCTCCTCCTCCTCCTCTTCCTCCTCCTCCTCCTTCTCCTCCCCCTCCTCCTTCTTCTTCTCCTCCTCCTACTCCTCCACAACTAAATGACCTTGCATTCAACTCTCCTCCTGTACCTTCCTGCACATTCCCCTACCCTACATTCACCCCTGTCTCTTCTACTTCCCCTTCCGTCTTTCTTTCCAGGCCCGGCTCTAACCAACTTGCTTCCATCTCTTTTTCTCAGCCTAACTCTCCTCCCACCTTTCTTTCCTCGCCAACACTTACCGGATTCATTCCTAACCCTAGATACTCTTCAGGTCCTGCATTCACTAACCCTGTACCCACTAGCTACTCTACTATCAACGGCCACCCTGTACACACTTTCCTTCCTCCGTCAACTGTATTCACTGGCCGACCTCCTACTCCTCACCATACCTCCTTGCCGACAGGTTTGTAGTTTTTTTTTTCCTTTGTGGATAATATTCATTGTAACTGAGAGGCATCTTTTTTATTCTCAAATTCCGCATTCTAATATTGACTTTTTTCCCCCTAACAGTCCCCCATAACTGGCGACGAGATGTTGGATCGTCTCACCCGTACTACAGACCGGGTGACGAAGAAAGAAAGATACGCCTCAAGATGTATTTTGACGCTACCTGGTGGGAGGGTGAAGTTCAGAGGGGTGGAGATGGGGTGATTGAAACACCACAATCGCCCATCTATATCCCTCAATATTGAAATGTGTGGCTCTATTTTATTCTTCTGTAAAAATGAAAATAAAGTTTTTATCCCAACTGGATTTTTATTTTGAAACATCAAAAAAAAAGTTATCAAAAGATTGCACTTTCCAGTTGCTTTGAAGTTAACACCGCCGTGTGTCTACATGAGCGACAATACCCCCTCACCACCCACAGTAACACTGTTTGATGCATTTTTTGAGTAAAATTATCAGAAATGGGGGTGTTCTCCTCGAGATGGCGCGTGCGGATAAAAAACAAAACCATGCTTGGGTTGAGGTCGGGGTGGTTGGGGTGGATGCATCGAATATTTTTCCGACTCGTAGCGTCATGTTCCATACAGTTGAACAGTTGCCTCACTACATCCACGGCTTTGCGGCTGTACCGCATTTCCATGATGTTTGTTGTTGCTGTTGTTGTTGTCGTGGTGGTGGCGGTGGTCCCATCCAATTTTATGTTTTGGGCAGCCCACATGGTTAACAACTTCATCAGGTCCACCGTATGGGTCCCGTCAGGGCGAGTCGGTTGATGTTGCTGACATGGTAGGGAGATCGTGGCCCTCAAGGCATTTCTTAGAATTGCAAGTGCTTGTTTGTCCGCCGGGTCTGCAGCTTCAATATGAATGTCAGACAACACTCTCCGACCGTTGACACACGCACCCGTAAAAACGACCGGGGCGACTTCTGCAGATCCATCCCCTAAAACTCGTCGAAGCACCTCGTATCCGTGAGTGTAGGCAGCATCCGTAGATGTGCGGTTATTTGTTAGGATTTTTACAAACAGGTCCAAACCGTCATGTTTTAGGGTCCAAAGTGCATCGGCCAAATTTATATCCTTGCCGGTCAAATCTGTTAACAGGGGGAGCAGCATCATGCCGGCAGGTGTGAGCCGCGCTTCGTATATATATATATATGTATATATTTTTCCCTCCCCACCCCCGTTGGTTATAAAAGAAAATGCAAATTTTCGTGAAGACCCTGTCTGGCAAAAGCATCACACTCGAGGTCGAACCTTCAGACACGACCGATGTTGTGAAGAAAAAAATTCAGGACAAGGAGGGCGTTCCCCCAGACCAGCAGCGCCTTGTTTTTGCAGGCAAACAACTCGAGGATGGTCGCACATTGGCCGATTACAATGTTCAAAAAGAATCCACTCTACATCTTGTTCTCAGGTTGCGCGGTGGAAAAAAGGTCCAGTCGGCGTACCTGGCCCGGTGTGTGTGTGTGTGTGAGGTACCCAAAGGTTGGTCTAGATTTCGGGATTCTATGTGCATTAATAGCTGTTAGTGAAAAATAAGGCTGCGTAATTTAGGGTGTAAAGGAGACCAGCAGCAGCAGCAGCACCAGCAGCAGCAGCAAGCAAGCACCAGCAGCAAGCAAGCAAGCACAAGCACCAAGCAAGCACAAGCACAAGCACCAGCACAAGCACAGCAAGCACAAGCACAAGCCCAGCCACAATAACATCATACACCGGTGTACCCTACCCACTAACCCCATTTCCAGCATAATCGAGATTTCGATATAGTATAGAAGAATTTCTGTTACAAAGGGGGTGGGCAATCCAGACCAAGGTTTTTGCCTTCGTTGCACACATACCTTTGGCCGCAACAAGAAATTTGTCAGTATTTTTGGGATAATTTTTTTTTTGCCAAATTCATCCAAGGGGGTGCGCAATACACTCAATACTCCTCACCCTCTCTCCTACTCTTCACACAAGGATTCAAGGTTTATGAAAGATGGTTGTTTCATTTTCATTTTTTATTACAAAAAAACATTTCTTAGATTTTCAGAGCAAAGTTTTTGTTCAAACAATGAGATATCTTCGGCCAAATCACTTATGAAGAGTCGCATATACATATATATCTCTTTAGCCCCAAAATCTTCATCCAAGAGAACCTTGGATAGTTCGTTTTCTAACGGCTCCGTTTTTTTCCTAAAATCATCAAGAATTAATTTTAGATAACCCCCCAACCCCTTGATGTCATTCGCAAAACCCCACTTCTTCTTCTTCTTCTCCGGGCCTGGGGTCATCATCTCCCCCTCACGAGTTCTCTTATCCCTCTTCTTCGGGTCTGGGGTCATCGCCGCTCTCTCACTCTTCTTCGGGTCTGGAGTCATCACCGCTCTCTCACTCTTCTTCTGGTCTGGGGTCATCCTCTTCTTCGTCTCCATGTTGCACACCCTTTGCTTCTGACTATCCAGTCTTTTCTTCGCCACCTCCGTCTTCTCCTTCTTCGGGTCTGGAGTCATCGCCGCTCTCTCACTCTTCTTCTGGTCTGGGGTCATCACCGCTCTCTCACTCTTCTTCTGGTCTGGGGTCATCCTCTTCTTCGTCTCCATGTTGCACACCCTTTGCTTCTGACTATCCAGTCTTTTCTTCGCCACCTCCGTCTTCTCCTTCTTCGGGTCTGGAGTCATCACC
The DNA here is from genome assembly GCF_046742065.1 of Oratosquilla oratoria. Taxonomy (NCBI): domain Eukaryota; kingdom Metazoa; phylum Arthropoda; class Malacostraca; order Stomatopoda; family Squillidae; genus Oratosquilla; species Oratosquilla oratoria. The sequence goes on from NW_027467517.1 coordinate 115,457, forward strand.
GCTCTCTCACTCTTCTTCGGGTCTGGAGTCATCGCCGCTCTCTCCCTCTTCTTCTGGTCTGGGGTCATCACCGCTCTCTCACTCTTCTTCTGGTCTGGGGTCATCCTCTCCCTTTGCTTCTGACTATCCAGTCTTTTCTTCGCCACCTCCGTCTTCTCCTTCTTCGGGTCTGGAGTCATCACCTCCGTCTTCTTCTTCTTCGGGTCCGGAGTCATCACCTCCGGGTTATTCTTCTTCTTCTTCGGGTCTGGAGTCATCACCTCCCTCTTCTTCGGGTTTGGGGGCCTCTTTCCCTTCGGGTCAGCATCCTCAACACTCTTTATGTTGCACATGCCGACGAGCTTCTGCCTACGCGTCTGAGATGGCGATGCCCACGCGTCTGAGATGATGATGCCCGCGCACCCATATTTATATACGCCTCTCCTCCCCCACCCTCCTCTCCTCCTCCTCTCCTCCTCCTCTCCTTCTCCTCCCTCCTCTCCTCCTCCTCCTTTCCTCCTCCTCTCCTCCTCCTCTCCTCCCTCCTCTCCTCCTCCTCTCCTCCAGCTAACCTACCCTCCTCCTCCTCCTCTCCTCTCCTCCTCCTATCCCCCTCCTCCTACTCCTCTCCTCTTACCCCTCCTCCTCCTTTTTCCCTTCGTACTCTTGTCCAGTTTTCCGTACTTTTTTTTTCGAGTAGTCGGTAAAAGAATTTTTGATTTGACCCCTTTTGTCAAAGTCGACACCATTGATTGATTCACTCCTGGAGCGCTTCTTTTCGAAATACCGGCATCCGCGCGATCGTTTCCATTACAGCATCTACCGTTTCCGTCCACAGCACAACATTAAAAAGAGCCGTTTCGGCTACTTCTGCCTCAGCATCGCGCAATTTGTTTAGACGCTCCAGGACGCTTTCGCTCTTCTTTACGCTTTCGACGCAATCCTTCAAATCTTTGTTCAATCGTGTGATGGCTCGACCCAGAGACTCCGATAGTTCCGTCGTTGTTCGTCTCGCTTCATACAACAACCGTTTGGTGGTGCCTTCGGTGTATCTCAGTAATTGTCGCCACAACTTGCCCACGACAGCGTCCAATTCTGATATGGGGATCAATTTCAACCATTCCGAAGAGGACCGGCGATCACCCACCGACTCCAAAACAGCATTCAAGTATTCGCCGCATGTCGGGTACGCCGTCATCGTTTTCGTTCGGTAGAGAGCATTACACAAGAACGGGTTTGTGCCAGCATCAACATTGACTGGAAGCACCAACGTGCCGAACGGGTCGTCATCCTCCTCACGAGTTTGTAGTGGAGCCGCCGCCGCCGCCGTGACGAGCATTTGTGTTGCGGCCATTTCTTCCTTCATCGTGCGCCCCAGTATTGCAGAACAAAGAAACACGGCCGAGTTGATCGATAGGCGGTGCCACCGAATCTGTTCACCACGCGCGTCGCCGAAAATGGGATGGACCGCATCGGGTGGCACTACAATGGCCGCACTAATCAGACTCGCTACCTTTCTCGGGCTGGGTAACGGTGGTGGTGGCGGTGACGACGACGGCGTCTGCCGGGGCCAAGAAGCCAGCAACACGTTGTATAACCAATTCTCGTCAAAAAGAACGGGTGGCCAGGATTCTAAAAGAAAAGCCAACTCCGGCCCGCCAAGTGTGTGCGCATGCAAAATCATGCACCACACGAGCGTGAGCCAGTCCAGGGTTACTCGCAACCGTCGCCACAAGGACCGGTTGCGATACCCTTCCGGCAGGTCAGGACAATCGGTATCATCATTATCATCATCATCATCATCATCATCATCATCATATCCCGGGGATCGACCAAATAACACAGCTTCAACGCAATGAATGTGCTGTCGCGCATGGGTGGTTACGATCGCCGCGGCAGCGGCCAGACCGACGTGAGGTGCGACGACGCGTTTCACAAAACTTTCAAGCGTGGTCCAGTCCACTCCCCGACCTTCGGATCCCCACAGGCTCGCAAAGGGAAATTGAAACTCGCGAGGGCGCCAGTTTGCCGAATCGTTCGGACTCCGCTTCACCGTTCCCGGGTGGGCACGAGTCAAATTCTGGTACCGGTCTGGATCGGTGCCGAGAGTTACCCTTTCCCAATTCTCGTGGTTTGCGGGTAAAACAAAAACACCGGCAGTGTTGGACTGCACCCAGGCGCTCTCGAAAGCATTGTTCACCACATTCTCGCGTTGAAACATTTCGCGTTCTGCGTCCAAGGCATCCAGTTGGTCGGTCACGCGTTTGCTATCCAGAACGATTCCTGGGTTCGTTGCTTGGTGTCCCTTTAACAGTCGAGCAATCTCTTCCGTGTCGGGGGGTTGGACGGCCCCGAAGGGGTCCGGGCGATCGCCCACGACTATCTCGGCTGCAGCGGCATCGGCATCGACGGCGGGGGGTGGTTCGCGGGATCGCAAGAGCACGTCGCGCAATTCGAGCAAAATCACCGACGCGGCAATGCTCAGGTATTCTAAATGAACGGCCATGTTCGCCACCAGGACGTGGCCGTATTCGGCCTTATGGATGCCCGGACCGCTGAGAGGCAACGTCGTGTTTGACAGTGGTCGGATATCAATTTCTTCCCCATCCGTTCTTGCTTTAACACGGGCTTCTGCCGTGAGGATCTGCCCCCGTAACCACCCGTCTGCTGCCCTACCGCTATCCCCCATCCCCTTTGTGGCCAAAGTAATGGTCCGATTTATAAAACCAGCCAAAAACGATACTCGGTTTGGAATTGTCATTGGGAGAAAAAAGAAAGAAAGATGGAATATTTTTTTGTTTAATTTTATTTTATTTGTTTTCTAGTTTCTTGCACGCCCTCAGATAACAGACCCAGAACAATGCCAACTTTCTTTCACCCCTTTGGCGACTGTACACGATGAACTGTTCGGTACCCAACGACTCCAACGCATTGAGAAATTGGGTAGTAGTTTCAATCCGCTCTATGAGATATTTGTACATTTTTGTGAGACAATCGTGACACAGTGTTTCAATCTGTTTCGGGTGAGTCGCTTCCCAAAACGCATAGCTGCATTCCGCGTCGCAATTAAACTTTCGATACGGTCCTATTTCTTCGTTATAGGGGGGTCGCTGCGGCCTCAGACAGAAAAGGCCATCCATCAGAGCATCTATTATTTGCGCTTCGGACATTACTCGATGTCTGTTGCAAAACTGGGACTAAAAAGGTTTATATACCAGAGTCGCAATGCTAGAAAAACAACAGTCTCGACGCTCGGGTCGATTTAACTGTGCTCGTTTATCGTCGCAATGTAGTAAAACCGAGGTTCCGATGCGCGAGCCGTTATCGCTACGGCCATTTACCGTCGCAATGTCGATAAAACAATATTCCGACACGCGGTTATTTTTAATGCCACGAAACGGGTTTTGGAGAGAGGTCGGTGGTGTAAGCATATATTTCCAGGATGACGCGGACCAATTCGAGACCAACATACGACACAAGTATGAGTTTGCTAGAACCTGGACATTTGGAAACAATGAACGAATTTCAAGACTTGTTCAACAATGTTCCCGAGTCTGTCGCCGCCGTCTCCTCTCCTCCCACTGCCGCCGACACTGCCGTATCCAAAACTAAAAAACGCAAGACTGAGAAAAAAGTTGACGCTCCAAATAAGATAAAACGTCGTCGGATGACCAAGGCGGAAAAGTTGAGGTTGGCAGAAGAAGCAGAGCGAGAGAAACAAGAGGAAGAGAGGCAACACGAAGTGAACATGCTCGAAGCACAAACGCCCAAGATTATAGTGCGGAATTGCACTGTCAAGATTAGACTTTTTGGACCCCCCGATCTCATTTCTGCTCCCGACGACAACGACGACGACGACGACGACGACGACGATAATGATAATAATAGTGGCGACGACGACGGCGAAGAAACGAATACGTCCTCATAGAACTCAAATAACCCATTCGATACCAGGTAGCACTTCACCCGCTACCGTTCACCTCCAGGGGCAGCAAAGATTGCCACTGGATATGAATGGGATAAATAAAAAAAACATTTTGTATAAATTTTCATTCCATAACCTTTAGGTATGTAAGCATATTATCTCAAAGAGCACATGTATTGCGAACTGGGGGTATATGAACACGATGACAAATAACGACACAAATGCGAGTTTGACAAAGAAACGCCGAATGACAAGGGCTGAAAAGATGAGGTTGGAAGAAGAAACGGCACGCAGAAAAAGAGAAGAAGAGAGGCAGCACGAAGTAAAACTTCTCTCGGCACAAACGTCAAACGTTATAGTGAAAAACTCTGACGTTACGATTACCGTGGGTGGACCTGCCACTGCCGATAACGTGTTGATTAACGGAGAGTCTCTTGTCAAGTTGATAGAGAAGGGAGGTTTGGACGACACGGGCATTTCCCCTAAAGCTAATAAGGAGGGCGCGCGTGGGGTACCGCAACACAATGAGTAACCTCACAAGTGTTTCCGTCGATACGAACGGTGGTGAAAACAGCATAGGAGGGTTGGACGAAAAAACGATAAACAGTGCCCTAAAGATATTCAGGAACCGACTCAACAGTTTCGCCGGAGTGGGAAAAACCGTAGAACCCATCAAAAAGCACGATGTGACACGTATTTATGCCAACGAGCTAAACCTGTTAAAGTTGCTGCAAGATGAAGAACGTGCGATACAGCGCGCCTGCGAATCGCTGTCGGGTTCCCAGCGGTCTCCGGACAACCCGAGTACTTGCAAGCTACCCAACATGGCGTGGTCACGACTCACGGAAGAGCAAATGGAATGCATTTACCTGGAGGGAGTGTCGATGACGCTCGAGGAGCCCCTATGTCTAAAAGTTGCCCGTTACGGCACAAACACCAAAATGCCCGATATGGTATTGGTAATCCGTTTCCACGTGCGACAGCTACAGTGCCTGGGAACGAACGTGTTTTGGTTCATGGAACGTCTGTTTAGGGATATGGTGAACCTATCCGTGGAAACCGTGGCTGAAAACAATCGAGTATTTTGGTCTTCATCACTGCAAGAACAGCAAACCAAACCCGTGCCCTGGGTAGATATGGGCGTGTACCATTGCGTGCCTTCAAACATGATCGAGTCGGCCCTCGCCTACTTGAATGCCACGCGCCCGGGAGTGGTAGATGCAGACAAACACCCGCCCGCTTCCCTTGCGGTCGAGTTTCAGGTGGAGGATAACCTCGTTGGAGTTGTGGATAACGAAGAAGAGTACCTGGGTGCGGGACACATATTTCGGTACGGCAGGCACGGTAACAAGAGAGACAGGGACTTGCCGTTTGCAATATTGGGGACGGACCAGCTCGAACAGAACTGGTCCACTTCCCCTAAACAACCCAACATTGCGTTGGACACGACCGAGTGGTTATCGTCCCTGTCTAAACCCGGGGCCGCCGCCGGTGCCGCCGCCGCCTCTGCCGCTGCTGGTGCCGGCGAGGTATCGGCCTACTCTTGGTCCGACGTGGTTGAATTCCACACCTCGTCCAAAACCAACGATGCGGACGAGTTGATGAAACAGTTGTTGATAATGGTGGACGCCATGTGCGACGCGCTCGAAACTCCGGACGAGGGCCTGTACGACGGAGACTTGGTTCGGGGTAGGGACTTTACCGCTGCCATGAATCAGTTTACAAACGCGCGACGTCTCATCGTTACCACGAACCCGGCCGTCACGTACAGGTTGGTTTGCCACGTGTTTGGCACCTGCCTCATGCTGAGACTTCGGTGTCCGCTCAAACAGACGACCATGTCTCTTTCTGAGGGTCGAGGCAGTAACGCGCAAGACAGCCGCGGTATTACGGTTTCGGTGAAACTCGGAAGGAATATGGTACTACAGTCTTGCGATCACGTTCACGCCAAGTTTAGAATAACCAGAGCCAACTGTGCCTGCGGCCTATCGTGCTCCGATACCAACTGGATGGACGAGTTGCGCGACAAGACGATGATTGAGAGGAAACGAGCCGAAGGCCAAGAACTCGATTGCGTGGCGTCGAACGGCTACCGTTTTCACCCGGCGCATCGTTACATGCCCATGGATCTAAGGTGGATCGATGTTTATCGCAATGCGCAACCCGGCACTTTTTCTAGCGAGAACGATCGATTGATCGGTGACAGCAGAGCCTGCGATTTACGCACCAGGTGCTACCAGGCCAGTCAGTGCCATTACTTTTACTGCCCCAACAAGATGGTGTGTTACCGCGGCTCGTACTTTAAACAGTCGCTCGAACATTCAACCCTATCTATAAGCAACAACACTAGCGGCGAAGTGTCCAGACAATGCTGCGACACCAAGGCCGCAAGCGAAATGTTGAACGCGTCGGTTCCGAGGAAGGGGTCCGAGCATGTGTCCAAGGCCGGGGACGACAAGATGTCGTTGCGGAATTTTGCGGCGCAACTGACCAACTGCACGGGGGCCCTATCGGCCATCGATGCCAAGTTGAGTAACTCGTCCATCGATACGGGTATGACGGCGGCCATGCGGGACTCGTCAATGTATTCGAAATTTATTGATACGGTGTGTAAATATTTTGACCACGGTGTCTTTCAGGAGTCGGAAAAGGGTAGACGTGCACGCCACGATTTCATCGAGTGGTACGAAAAACGGGATGGTGCGAAGAAGAACAGGGAAAGCGACATTCGACGCATCGTCAATTCGGCCATGCAACTGGTCAAGATGATGGCGCAGTACCGGTTACGGAGCACCAACGCTGCGTTCTGCACCGGTATCAACTCGAGACAGGGAATGTTTGCCATACGGTATTCCATCGTCGGCGCGAGAATGAAACTGGCCGCGGCAAACAAGGATAAGATGATTGCCGGCAACAAGGCCGAATTTCATCAGGTGCTTGCGGGAGTGGACGCGTCCGTCGTGTTTGGCGATTACCCCGCAGGGTTTGGCAGAGAGAACGATATAGCCGGAGATATCGTCAAGCAATTGACTCCTCTGTTTGGAAAACGAAAAATGGAAGAAGAAGAAGACGACCACTACAGTGACTATAAGGTCATTATGAAAATGGGTAAGGGGGTAATTGGGTTTGAAGAAGAAGAAGAGGGCAAGGAGAGAAGGGATGATGATGATGATGATTTGCCCGAACCGTTTTAACCAATAAAAAAAAAGAACTACAAAAAGGATGTTTCCATTCCATAAAAACCTTTTTACAGAACAAATGTGGGAATTCCCAATTTTCAACTGCCAATGGGGAAAAGGTTGGGAATAAAAAATCTATAGAGTCGAGAAAAATTCTGAGGTGTTTTCGTCGAGGCAATTCATACCACCCTCGAAGTTGCGACTACAGCCCTGTCTTGTCATCTTGTGCGCATTAGATTTTCTTATCTCTCTTATCTCGGAGGAGAGATAAGGAGGATGAGGAGGAGGATGAGGAGGGGAGGGGAGGATAGAAGGAGGGGAGAGAAGGAGGAGGAGGAGGTTGTTATATAAGTCGGTGCACACACACACACACACACCCACACATGAGCTAACGCGCAAAGTTGTGGTGCTGCTGCTACACCTGTGCCAACGCCACCTCCAACTCCACACCACCCCCGCCATGGAAGTTGTTGCCGACCTGTGCCTGATATGCATGGGAACCATCACCGACGAACAACAATGGGCGGGCCTTCCGTGTTGCAAAAACACGACAGTGCACTTTGAGTGCATATGTAATTGGCGCTTCACCCCAATGCGCAAAGGACGGGGCGACACCAACAAAAGATGCATAACCTGCAAGAGGTTCACCCCTGCAGCATTCTTCTACGACGTGATTGCCAGAGAGCACGATGAGGATCCCCAGCGGGCCTTGATTTTTCTACAAGGAGCGGTCGGCAAGAAGTCCAAAAACGCCGACAAGGTCGCCATGGAGAACATTGACTTGTTCCGTATCTCGAATGAGATGAACGACATGAGTGTCTACGGATTGAAAAAACTACAAAAACTTCACAGGAACGCGAAGGGAAAGTACGGCGAGTTAAAGCCACTATTGGTCGACGGCAGCGTCGAACAACAAGAGATGTTCGGCATCGAGAACGACATCGAGAACGACCCCTTTCTGAGCGACGCTTTGTTCACAAATGAAACTTTCGACATCAACATGTTCGACGACGATGATGATGACGACGATCTGCCAGACTTGATGTCACCGGGGAGAATAACAACGATCGACGGCCCAGATTTTGGCTTCATTGATCTTACCGACGATGATGACCTTCCCGATTTGTCTCTGCCACCAGCACCTCGAGCAGCAGCTCTGCCGCCCCAGCAGACAGCATCTCTGCCGATGCAATCTCTACAACCGCTCGTGCCGTTGCAACCAGTAATGCCCCAACCGCTACCGATAGTGCCGTTGCGGCCAGCAACACCCCAACCGCCACACCCCGACGACGACGACGACGACGACGACGACGAAGTTGTCGTTATCACGACGACCACAACCACCGAAACAACCTTCGTCAACTCGGCCGCCAGCCGTGCCGACACCAGCGCCGGAACCACCATCACCACCACTACTACCACCACTACAACCACCACGGGCAACGGTGTCAATTATTTTGCTGACGACGATGACGACTTTGACTTCAACGCGCCAATGTTGAGGACAAACATTGCCACGATAAGGAAAAAACTGCAGCTGCAGAAAAGGAAGGGAGAGAGACGACGACTAGCCACAAAGAGGAGACAGCAAGCCAATGTCGTTAGACGGTTATTCTAGTTTTATTCTTGTACATAATAAAAGTAAAATAAAAAATTCATCTTTCTTTTTCCATCAAAAAAAAGTGGATTCCCATGGGGGTCACCCCTAGTGGGTGGTGTTGTTATCTAGAGAAAAAAAAACTTACACTCCTATAACGGCTTCTGGTGGAAAGGACGCGGGCCCTAATTGTGGCAAAAGATGATATCCAAAAAATAGAAAGTGTTACTTTTCTGACGAATCGCCACCCCTCCTCCTTCCTCACCAATTGTTGAAGCGACGATATCTCTTGTGACATGGACGTCGGCGTTCATTCCCCGCTTTGGGGTTTCCCACACATGCTTTGAATCTCAACATTTTCCCTAACCTATATACGTTAACCCAAGGAGTCGTCGACGGCTCGCCATGTTAACGTTACAAGAATTAGCGCGCAATGTTTACTGTTCACTATACAACTGTTTCACATTTCCCCAGCACGTGTTGCAAAGACTCGGCTTTTGCTGGGAAGGGCGCGGGCGAATCTCTAAAAATGGCGAATTTCTGGTTGTTGGTAACAGCCAGGTGCCATTCCGAGTGGCCCTAATTGTGGCAGCTGGTGATGGTTTGGTTAGTTTGGTACAAATTTGCAAAAAAAATCTAAAAGATGAAGATATCCAAAAAACTGAAACTTACGTTTCGTTAACATCGGTTCTAAAACCGAATAGCCCCTTTAACGATCTGCAAATGGTTTCCGCGGCTGTGGGTGGCCACCATCCGGACGCTACTATTTTCGACCAAGCTCTGTGCGCTGCAGCGGCGGGTGGCCACTCAAAGATCGTTCAGATGTGTTTGGATTGGGGGGCTTGCAGCACCTCTAAAGAGCTAGCGAGCGGTTTGGCTGTGGCCAATGGACATACGGCGCTCCTTGACTTACTCGGTGGGGGTGATGATGTTGATATTGATTTCATTCTGGATAGCGACGATGACGATACCTATGGCCCGGAACAGTGATTAGTGGGAAAATAAAAAAAAAAGAACAAATTCCTGATTTTTATTTTGTTTTATACAACCTTTTTATTTCCTCCACAGACAAATTACAATATTCCTCGGATTGTCTCAATAGCCACTCGCGGACTCTCCCCCAAGACACAAGTCCCGGGGTAGATTCATCATCCCTAACCGCAACAGCTTTCTTTGCATTTTTCACGTCCTTGAAAAAGTTTTGGGGAAATTTTCTTCGTCCAACATTACCATTCTCACTCCCGGAGTTAAAAAAGCTAAATTCAGAGGAGTCACTCGATTTATCCCCTAACCCCAATATTGTGTACATGGATGTCGCTTCCGAATGTGCAAATGAAATTATCGTTTCCGTTTCTTCTTTTTCTTCTCCTGAACGCCCGATAATGGATGCTTCCTCTGAGTGTGAAGCAACGTCTTCTGAGCGTGAGTTTTCTTCTGAAGCAACGACCATTACAACGGCTTCTTCTTCTTTTGAGGCTGCTTCTTCTACTTCTTCCCGTGAGTGTGAGACGGCAGGTAAGATACTCTCGGAAACCTCGGACCCACTGGGGACCTATGAAACGAGAAAAAAATAACAATTATCATTGTAGGTGCTGTACATGCATAAATCAAAAACATAAATATTCAAACACGACTTCGACTTACGGTTGAATGTGTTGGTGACAATGAGGGTGTCGTATCACTATCATCTTCTGCTTCTTCTTCGGGATCTTCAGTGTCGATAATCATCCTAACCACCTCTTCCCTCACAGCCGACCCTTGTATGTGTTTGGCACTCAGGTCATAGTAGGCTGCAGAAGTTTTAGGATCGTGTGCCGCTTGATCCGCGAACGTTGCCCGAACTCCCGGGTCGCTGTTTTGTTCGTATGCCGTGGAAATTACTGTTTTCCGAATGGCTCGGGTGCCGAGACGGCACGTTAGTCCGCAATGAGAACCCACGGTGCTCAACGATTTGTTCACCGCCGACACGTCCATTTTTACACAACACTGGTTCGCCGGCACTTTCTTGATTTTGGCAGCGCAAAAGAGATAACACTGATCTCCGTCGCAGGTGGCCAATGCGGGTCTGTAGTACCTTAGAAAACACTGTAGAGCCGTGTGTTCATCCTGCGTGGTGAATAGCTTTGCCGGTCCGAGGGACATTGCCGTCTTGTGCCGCTTGACACCCGTATACCAAGTGCCCTTCTTGTACACACTGTCTCGTAGTTCCTGTACCCTAAATTCGGTGAATTCTACCGAACGCCGGATGTTTGTAATACTGAGCAGGGTTATGAGCACGTTTCTTACCCTCACCGCCCAGTGCTTGCTGGGACAAGTTCGCGGTCCTCCGGATTCGTAGTCGATCTTGCATTGTTTCATCACTTCCTGGACATAATTCCCTTGAAGAACTTTTTTTATCTGGAACGGGTGCAGCATTCCCTTCATAAAGTTGTCTCTTTTTAGGGCCCGTTCCCCTTTCTCGATCTTGACATAACGCATCCTCAGGGTGTCGAGAATATTGTCCAAATCTTGTGCCACGTTCTGTGGTAAGACGATGGCACTCTCTTGGGGTTGGCGTGTGATAAAGTTCATGACCAACCGGCATGTCGTTACAATGTTTCGTTTGTACCCAGCGGTCCAGTTTTTGTTATTGGTCATTATGTATCCACTGGATAGCGGGAGTTTCCTTATGATCGCTTCCAACAGTTCCCTACTCACTTCCACGGCACACCCTTGCGCTTCGTGACCGATGAGCTTTTGGAGGATCGAAACGTGCTTGCTTATCGTGGCCGCTTGGAGTCCCTTGAATGTAGAAAGAAAATCTGTAAATCCGCGCATGAAATCTCGAACACTGTCCTGCACCGATATGCGAATTTCCTTTCCAGATTGTTCATCCACCAACACGAATCGAATATCGTCCTGTTCTTCATTCCGTTCTAAGGGTGATACGACAGGTACCGCTTGTTGCATAAACTTTTTGTAATTGTCCGATTGCTTCGAAAGGTGGTGTTTTTGAAACAAATGGCAATCGATTCGCTTGACCACTTTGTCACACATGGGGCAACGGACCAGCTTGTATTTGTTCTTCTTTCGCGGTTTTGGTTTACCAGAGCCGCCGGCGGGCGAGTTTGTTGTTATGGCCGCTTGTTGGAGTTTGATCTCTTCCTCCATTGCCTTGATCCTATTCACCATTTGCTTCGGTTTTCTAAGTTTGTGCGTTCCACTCAGATGCCGTAAGAGATTCAAGGGGCGCGCTATGCATCCATAAATAGGGCAAGGTGTACGGTTGTCGTCGTCGCCGTCCCCTCCGTCGATATGTTTGTGGTACATCCACTGCCGACAGTCGGTTTTCTCCAAATGCTTCATGTATCTTTTGGATTCGGTCCAAAATGTGCGAATGTCTTTCTCCAATAAGGCCCCGCGTTCTCTAGCAGCGGCCACTTCCCGCTCTGTTCTCTCCCTCACCTCCTTCAGCGTCAATATGTGTTCCTGTTCTTGAAGGCTTCTTTCCATAGCGTTATTCATGTCGACTGTTTTCAAAGCTTGCATTTGGGCGTGAAAGGTCACCCAGTGTCCACTCATTGTTTCGATTTCATCGGTATCCGCATCCGACACGGAATCTTCCGGTGCCTCGTACTCTTCTTCTTCTACTTTCTGTTTCTTTGCTCTGGGGCATTCACCGTTCTCACTTCTCCTGGACAAATGTCTTTTGATCGAGCTTCGGTAACTGGACCTGTAACCGCAATGTTCACACGCGTACGAGGGGTGGTCGGTCCCATCGGGGTGTCTATTCGCACGGTGCCGTTTGAGATTCGGGCCGTGGTTGGTCTCGTAGGAACACTTGTCACATTTGAACTTGGTCACCGACACATTGGATTCATCATCCGAATCGGTCAAGTCCCAAGGGGTGTTCTCCTCGTCATGAGACGACATGGCGAAGTGAATGTCGGTGCTGTTGAGTGAGGTCCGGGGGTAGAGGAAAAAAGAGCTCCAATGCGCATGCGCGCGTTAATTGTTTTCTTTATGCTGCGCCGAACTCTTCTCGGTTGTTGTTATTATGTAATTTTTTATTTCTTCTGTGGTTTTATGAGCCTCTTTGCTCCTATTCATTACATTGGCAATACAGGCTTTGAAAATACGTCCATTATTCTTATTCCCACCAATTGCGGTGATGCCCACTACGGAATCCGTGCTATACCCGACGACGAACGACATGATGGTATTCTCAAACTATGTGTTTCAGAGAGAAAAGGAAAAACATTTATTAACCCATTCGATACCAGGTAGCACTTCACCCGCTACCGTTCACCTCCATGGCATCAGAATGGGTTAGACAACCACTCCCTTTCGTGGTTGCTTTGGCACGTTTCAAAACCTCACGCGCCAACTTAGTTATGTAATTTTTTGTCTTCTCCAAATAAATCCCATTTTGCAAAGAGATGTTTGATTGCATAACTTCGGGCAAAGATTGCCACTGGATATGAATGGGTTAAACTATTGCATCGTCCCATTCTGGATCGGGAATAGATGAAGTAGGAGAAGAATATATAGATGGTGTGGAGACATTTAGGGGGATTCCACGAGCATGGATATTGTCGTTGCCGAAGAAAACTTGCTGCTGTTCCGGAAAATTGGTGAGTCGCCACTGTGGCGTTGTTGTTGTTGTCGGCGGTGGTGGCGGCGGTTGTAAAAAAATTGGGTTAGCTTTCTTTATCATGGCCGGTGTCATGTAAACATTAGATAAACTAACTAGTTGCCCGGCCGCGGCTGCATCCTTTACACCCTTTCTTATTTCTTCTGTAGTCGCACGCGCTTCGTTAATCCGTTGTTTTTTTACATTGTCAACACAGGTCTGAAAAACATGTCCGTGTCTACCCACTTGCGTTGCGCCTGGCCCAACAATGAATGATGTGGTCGTCTCTCGCAGTAAACGCCACACTGGTTGAAACACCTTATCCCTATAGACCGGAAAGGTTGCCACCGTGTGATCGATTGATACAAAAGTCTCGTCAAAACTTTTATTTGGGAGTGTGGTCGTACCGAACATGTCGTGGCATCGATTTGCCAATCGTTCAAAGTGAGAACGTTCGACAAGGGTGGAATCCAACAACCAGTTTGAAACTGATCGCAAAGTTTCGTTCACAACATCGGGTTGATCCGTGCGCAAAGCCATCCCGAGATGTTTAGCAGCTTTTGAAAAATGCAATACGCCCTCTTCAAAATTTGTCCTGCTCACGAGAGCACACAGGGGTGCTCTGATGCAGACGCGTAGCAAATCAAAACCGATTCTGGATATTCTGGATGTGGGTAATCCAGAAGGTGATGCGGGTGTCTTTGGTGGTAATTTTTTGAGTTTTGTTATTGCAGCGGGCGGTTGGCTATCGAACAACGGCTCTGGCTGCAATAAAGCCATTTGTTGTTTTTGTTTCTCTTTTTTTGTAACTCTTTTTTTTCTCACCTGTTTTACCGGTTTGTTATCGGCCATTGGCATGCCCATAGCGTTCAACGCTTGACGCCGTGAATCTTCTTCTTTTCGTCTCCGTATGTGCCCAAGGATTGCATTTACTCTTTTGTCCTTTCCCATCACATGTAAGGGATAATTGAAAAATAAAATCGACCGTGAGGAAAAAAAATGTTCGTTTTTCGCCCGACAGTCGGCAGTCAAAAAGAGAGAGAAAGATCACGGGGCGCGGGGAATAATTCCAGAGGCGTTTCCTGCCCAAAGGTATATAACCCGGGTGTGGAACTCGCTCACATTGTAAATTTTTGTTTTCTTTTTTTATATAATAAAAACATTTTTTTTAAAGTTTCGGAATAAAAAGTATCGGTTAACGAAAATGTATTACATTTGTATTATCGTGTTGGTTTCTTTCGTTGTTTCATCGATCGTTACTCATCAGTCACTTTTAGGAACAGTGTTGCTGCCGGGGCCCGAGGGAAAGAAAGGCGGTGCGGGATCGCCGGGACCGCAGGGTGAAAAAGGTGACACGGGACCCCAAGGCGTCACAGGACCACAAGGGCCGCAGGGGAAGGAAGGTGTTCCAGGGCCGCGCGGTGATACGGGACCGCAAGGACCAAAGGGGGAGGAAGGTGATGCAGGGCCGGAAGGACCGGTAGGACCACAGGGGATGCGAGGGAAGGAAGGAATGAAAGGTCAGATGGGGGGGCGTGGAAATAAGGGCTTGAAACCGTGGTATTTTGGTAAGGGACCTAGTGGACCGCCGGGGCCGCAGGGAGACAAGGGTGACCAAGGACCGCAGGGGGAAAAAGGTGACCAGGGACCTCAGGGACTGCCGGGGCTGCAGGGAGAGAAAGGCGACCAAGGACCGCGGGGGGTACAGGGGTCGGTAGGACCTCGGGGACTGCCGGGCCCGCAGGGAGATAAAGGTGACCAAGGACCGGCGTAAATTTTTTTAAAGTTTCTAGTTTCTTCATCATTAAATGAAAATGTGTTTCATGGTCACCATTTTGTTGGTCTCGTTCGTTATTTCATCGATCGTTGCCTATCTGGGTTTACAAATATTTTTACGGCAGGTGAAATTGTTGGGTCCGCAAGGGCCGGAGGGGGGTAAAGGTGAGACGGGGCCGAAAGGAAAGAAAGGCGAGACGGGACCGCAAGGGCCGGAGGGAAAGAGAGGCGATACAGGACCGCAAGGAAAAGAAGGGGTGCGAGGGCCAGCGGGGTTGCGAGGACCGCAGGGAGAGAAAGGCGATACTGGGCCGGAAGGGCCGGTGGGACCGCGGGGGCCGCAGGGAGAGAAAGGCGACCAAGGACCGCGGGGATCGCGGGGAGAGAAAGGGGAGATGGGAGCTCGGGGGGCGCAGGGAGTTTCCGGGATACCGGGAAAGAAAGGCGATACGGGACCGCCGGGAGAGAAAGGCGAGACAGGACCGCAGGGGCCACAGGGGCCAACGGGAAAGAAAGGCGATACAGGACCGCCGGGAGATAAGGGCGATACAGGACCGCGGGGACCACAGGGGCCGCAGGGGGAAAAAGGTGACCAAGGACCGCAGGGACCACAGGGGTCGGAGCTAGATGTTATAAAAAGAGAATTTAAGAAAATTTTATCGGAAGACCAGGTAGAAAAACTTATTGGAATATTATCTGATATTGAGAGGAAAAAATCAAATGCCGGAAAAGTACGTCGTGTACTGTTATATCGGCCCGCTCGAGGCGGGAATCCCACCTAACGTGTCCATGTTATAGACCTCCTTTTCGGGTCTAAGTTTTATAAAAAAAAATTAAATTAGAAAAAAAAAAGTGTCGGTTAACGAAAATGTATTACATTTGTATTGTCGTGTTGGTTTCGTTCGTTGTTTCATCGATCGTTACAATCTCTGTAAATTTTTTAAAGTTTCTGATGAATAGAAATATCATTAAATAAAAATGCATTTCATTGCCACCATTTTGTTGGTCTCGTTGGTTATTTCATCGATCGTTGCCTATGTGGGTTTACAAATATTTTTACGGCAGGTGAAATTGTTGGGTCCGCAAGGGCCGGAGGGGGGTAAAGGTGAGACGGGGCCGAAAGGAAAGAAAGGCGAGACGGGACCGCAAGGGCCGGAGGGAAAGAGAGGCGATACAGGGCCGCAAGGAGAAGAAGGGGTGCGAGGGCCGGCGGGGTTGCGAGGACCGCAGGGAGAGAAAGGCGATACTGGGCCGGAAGGGCCGGTGGGACCGCGGGGGCCGCAGGGAGAGAAAGGCGACCAAGGACCGCGGGGATCGCGGGGAGAGCAAGGGGAGATGGGAGCTCGGGGGGCGCGGGGAGTTTCCGGGATACCGGGAAAGAAAGGCGATACGGGACCGCCGGGAGAGAAAGGCGAGACAGGACCGCAGGGGCCACAGGGGCCACCGGGAAAGAAAGGCGATACAGGACCGCCGGGAGATACAGGACCGCGGGGACGACAGGGGCCGCAGGGGGAAAAAGGTGACCAAGGACCGCAGGGACCACAGGGGTCAAAACAAGGAGAGACGGGGCAAGATGTTATAAAAGGAGTATTCAAAAATATTTTATCGGAACAACATGTAGAAGAACTTTTGGATATAGTATCTGATTTTGTGAATAAAAAATTAACTGCGGCACCGCATGGAAGTGTAAATACAGAAAAAAGTCACATCATTGAAATCTTGAGGACTTAGTACGAAAAAAGATCAATAAAAAAAAATTAAATTAAACACTCCTTGGACGACGGTGAGGAAAGATGAATATACTCGGTTTGACAAGCGAAGATGTAGAGAACAGCATCTTGGCATCCAGAAAAAAGCAACAGCGTTATGCATCGGAAGCTTTGCTGAAAAGCCTCCAAGCCATGGAGACATACGATGCCTCCACCCCCGTTAGGACATTGGCTACCGATATTTTTGGTTCCACCTCGACGCTCGCACCCTTGACTCCGGAAAGGTGCACGGAATCACCCTTGTTTACAAAAAACACGTGGAACACCATAAGCGACGCCGTCAACGACATATCCAAACAAGTCTTGAACCCACACTGGCGGCTATCGTCTGTTGGTTTACAAGTTCTCGGGGACACGGTCGAGTTGACCACGACTCCGCTATTGAATGCCTTCAACGCCTTCGAATGGATGATGCAATGCGCAATCTTGGCGGCGGCGAACAACAACGAGTCGAATTACCACCAACACCCTTCTGCCGTTCTGGACCGCGAACTGGTGCGAACCACCTACAGCGATTTCGGCCGTTTGGTATCGGCCAGACTAGATAGAATCGTTTCACTCTTTTGTTACACTTTAGTGAGCGTCGTTGCATGGAAACGCGACATTTACGACAAATCGAATGGTGTTGAAACGCCCGTAAGAGTGCGCCCCGATGACGACCTCGAGGTCGAGATCCTAGAGCGCATCGACCGTTTCGTTTTGCCAGGCTGCGGATCCGCCATCGCGCACAAGTATGCCGCGTCCTCCATCAAAAGGACCGCCATCGCCATTACCGCGACGGGTGCGGAAACGGCGGCCCCCGCTTTCGAGGGAGCCTTTTACGATACCGTGCTGGGCAACCAAGTGATGGGAAAATTGATCCCGCTCCTTTCAGACGAATACGCGTTTCTTCTCAAGAAGGTCGAAAACTTGGTAGCGGCCGCCCCGGTAGATGCGACACGCCGTGCTTCCCTCTCCGAGTCGGAACGCAGAGCGGAAGATGCCGTACCGAAAGCCGTTAATATCGGCCCGCATAAGATGATGAGCGGGGAACTAGACACGAGAGGGGTAGAGGCTTTCCATCGCGAGGTGAAACGACAGATGAAAGACGATCCCAACCTGACGGTGGAAAAGGCGGTCGATGCCATTTTTTCAACCAGACAACTCTTGTTTTCTAATTTTGCAATAACGGGTGCATATAGTACTGCGGTCTATTATTGTTTGTGGAACTTTATGTTTCTTGCCGCCGGCACTGCAACGGTACCAAGAGTTCCAGAGAGGAGGGTTTGTAGACGCTTGTTGACCGATTTGATATTGCTAGATTTCCATTCCCTTCTACTCTGTCCAAAATGTTCGATTGGCATCATTCACAAGGCTACAGAATCTTTTGATTTTGTGGATGCGCTCAAATACGGAACCGAGGAACAAGTAGAACGCAAGATGACACGGGCGTTTGGGTACTACAACGAAGGTCCGACGTCGGTACAGGATTGCTTCAAAACGCTTCTCGGTCTGAAATGGTCACCTCCGCATACGTCTCACGAAGGCAACCGACAGTTGGTCGAGTTTGACAACAAGTTGATTCAATTATCCCTGGATAACAACAATGTCGACTACACCAAGAAACAAATAGACATGGCCCAAAAAGCCGTGGGGTATGCATTTTTCGGCATTTATGCTCTTCTCGCATCGGCGTTATACACCGCTGACGATGATAAATTTATCGATTCAACAGCTACCAAGTGCGTATTAAACAACACTCCGAGAGGAGGAGGGGACCCGATAGGCGCTGCCCCCCGATCAAAAGATAACGACCTGCTTTGTGTCGCAGGCGTGTGGGCGCTAAGAAATGCTGTGCGCATGAGAAAATCGGTGATCGGGCTGCAAAATCCCGGATTCCCCTTACCCCTGATTAATGTTTTGAATGGCAACGAAGATTGGCTAGATAGAATTTTGAATCACCCAGCTCTCGATGCACCGACGGATAGTGTCGTGACTGACGTGTTTGCCCAGTTTGACAAGTACATGGACGCTAGGCGTGGAAACACATCTCTCGGTGCCGCTTTACGAATGTTGAACGACGACGACGACGCCGCCGCCGCTCACAAGCCGGCAGTGGAGCGAAACGTGAATGACACCCACCCCTTTGCCATGCGTGGCGATATGGTATGGTCGGCATCACGTGTACAGACAATGTCTCGAGATGATTTATCTGCCTTGGCGGCCTTTCCAATGACAGAGTACGACACTTAGAGTTTTTGCGGGGATTCCCCGTTTCTTTGTTCAAAAATGATTGTATGCAGGGATGATAAATACATCTTTGTTGTACAAAAAAAAACATTTTTATTTGTTTGGTTACAAAAAATTTTCAAACACCCAACCTTCATCATCGACAAAAAACTGAGTCACAATTTCTCCACCGGCGTTCGGCTTGAGTCGCTTTTTTCGTGGTCTACACACTGTCACTTCCACCTTGTTCAACGGTGGCGTCGGCGGTTTGGGGGGCAGCGTTTCACTTTCTACGATATCAAATTTGGGAGGTTCTTGCCCACCTTTACGGCAGAGTGGACACGAGCGTGAATAACGAAGAGATTCGTCAAAACACTCTGCATGAAAAGAGTGTTTGCAACTAGTGATGTGGTGGTATTCGCCCAATTTTGTCAAACATATGGCGCAATTCTCTTCTGCCTCCTTATCCGTCGACCTCGTCGTGATAAACTTCCTGTGTCCGTACATCATTTTTAGAAACTTGACGGCATCGGCCTTACTGAAAGGCGGTGTCGGGAAACCATATTTTGCAAACAAATCCCTTGCAAACCAACCCTTGTCCTCACTAAACCAATGGGTAATAATATTGTTCTCTATAAAGGCATGCAGTAATCGTTCTTTGGACGGTTTTGTGTTACCCAGTTCAATGAAATAAAGAGCGATATGATCCAATTTCAGAAACATTAAATCCGCACAACTAAGGTATGTAGAATTGCCATAAAGACTATTTGCTGAAGCCCCCAAGATTAACATGGAAAACGCAAACCAGTGATTTTCTACATCTAGCGCCAGCTGAAGGGCTGTCAGGTTTCTGTCAGAGCATCGGATTTCAAGGTTGGGTAAACGTACTCTGTTTGCATGATCCAATTTTGTCCATTTGCAAAAGGCCAACCCCGTATCGCTAGAGACGGTGGCCAATACATGCAAGATTGAAAATGCGTCGGCGTTCACAAAGGATACGTTGGCACCAGCCTCGATGAGTGACAAAAATATGCGTTTGCGTTCGCATCTGGCCGCCATCATCATCGGAGTGTCCCCCGAACTGTCCATAATGTCGATATTATTCCGGATTTGTGGTATTTGCAACAAACGGGAAAACCTTTTCACATTGTGTGATATGGCATGGTGCAATAATGCGCCCTCGCCTGTCGTGTGCGTTTTGGCTAGCCAACCATGCTTTGACAATATGATTTCTAGCGCAGCCTCACTGGTCACGCTAAAGTTTGCAAGTTTCTTGAGATCCCTGTGTGAAAACTCGTTTTCATCCAAAACCTTTTCCAACAAATCTGGATAATTCAACCTTATCATGGCAACGGCCAATTCCACCGGGTTTGGATGTGGCTTCTCCATCAAGTTGAGTAACAACATCCACTTTTGTTCGCAAAAATAACTTCTAGTGCACTTGTTGATGGCCATTTCAGTCCAAGACTCTGTCACCTCGTTTACGAGAAAACACACAGTGGCATATACGTGGTCAAAGGAACGAGGACATAACGGTAACCAGTCCTTGAGTACTTTAGCAAAATTGAGCTTGTCCAACTTGGCAAAATATAATAGGAAAGAGACGTTTCCTTCGCCGCGGGTGCACATCTCCATGCCGACTTGGCCCCGCATCACCGCACCGTGTACCACTTGAAAATTCTTATCGTTAGTTGCCGCTAGCAAAAGTTTGTATTCCAACAACAGCAGCGGTGCCGCCGGGCCAAAGTAAAGCACGCGTTCCAGTAACAGCGATACGATGAAAGAATCGACGGTTTTACACGCCAGTATTTTTTCAAGCAGTTCGTTACACAACAGCGGGTCAGAGAACACGCCTTCTTCTTCAACACCATCAATCCGCGGATGCATCACGTAATCCCTCACCAATTCCTGCTCCTCCTCGTCTCTCGCCGTGTCGTCGAGTCTCACAAACATCATGTACAGTGTGTCGACACTACACAGGTCGAAAACAGCCCCGAAATTTTTCATGTGGTTGATGTTGTTGCGTTCTCCAATCGTGGTGGGCCAACAGAAGCGGTCGATCGTTACAGCCATGAATACTTCTGCCTTATCGGCATTCATGTGTCTGGCCATGTTTACACACATGAGAAAAACCGGTTTGTTCTCATTGTCGGTCATGGGTGCATTGTACGTCGAGAACAAACTATTATATGTGTGCAGTGTGCAACCAGTCACCGCCCATTGGGCCACCGACGAAATCCATTGAAGGTGGGCAGCAGGACATATTTCTCGTACCGTATATCCTCCCTCTGACGCTTCCTCGATGGATCTTTTGAATTTGTCTTCGTATGTGCACACGTCCATGCTTGGTCATGGGTGCTGCGATAATATCGTCCTTGATGGTGGAGTCCCCGCTTTATAGCCGCCGATGTACATTATTTTTTTTGTTTCCCTTTCCTCCGTTCTTCGTTATCACGACGGTGCCATGGAGTAGAAGTGGTGCCACCACCTGGCACGGGAGGGGTTGATGATGATGAGAAAAAAAATCGGGTGGTCCACAGAATGATCAACATCACCAAACCCACCAGGGTCCCCACCACCCAACCCAAACTCCCCCAGGCCAGGCCGCAAACTGCAGCTCCCACCGCGACGGATCCAACAACGATAAAGCGATTGTTGAATCCGCCGTCGGTTCGAGCTACGACGACTTGACGTCGTCTTCCTTTTGTCACGTCACCCCCAAAATCAAGAGCTACGTCGGCCATGGCTCTTTGCAAACTTAGACCATCGTTACGCCGCGACAGCGATGAACCCACGGGGAGATTGACCATATCGATGACATCTGATCCTTGGCTCTTGTGCGATGCCAACTTGCACGCTGTCGAGTTTACCTTACGGTTCAAATGAATTCCCTCGGAAGAATGCATTCTTGCCACACCCAAAGGTTCCAAAGATAAAAACGCGTCCACGATCCCGCCGACGATGGCCGTTAACCCGTAGCGTCCAACAAACACCCCGACACCGTCAGCCACGTTTTTCTTTAGCCTTTTTGCCACGGTCGGCATATCCTGGACGAAATCGTCCAGTATTTTCTCGACGGCCGCAATCTCTGAATCCGGGTAAACATCGGCCATTTCGGCGGCGTAAGATTCGTCGATGGTGGAGGGAACATTCAGGCCCATTTCTCGCATTACACTCGATGCCGATCTGGAGTTGCGTGCGAGAGAGCGCATCTCTTCCGCCAACGGTCGTCCCGTGGATTTGATAACGAGTTTGTTGGAACGCAAGACCAAACCAAGCTTGCTCGCCGCAGCAAAGGAATTTTTTAGTAACGTTTCCTCCCGCGTTTTTGAGAATCCTTTAGAAATGATTTTTCTCATATCGGTCAATGCATTTTGCATTGTGGTTTTATCGATTGACTTCAACGCTGCCATTTCGAGCGCATCCCTCGATAATGCAAAAAAGCCGCGCCTGTTGGGTTCCCGGGCAGTCTCGATTTCATCAAAACTTTTTGCTCCCAATGCTTGGGTTTGAGATGCGTGTGAATAGTATTGGTCGGCAAACAACCGTTGTCTTATTTTTTTATCGTTCGCCCAATATTTCCTTTTCTCTCGAATTATTATTTCATCATTATCATCATCATAAATTCTATGAGCGTTATACACAAGACTCACCGGGCATTCTAGGTTTTCGTCCCACAAAATAATTATATCGGTCAACCCAAAGCCGTGGGGGACGCACCCTTCGGGAAGATGTTTGTTGTCTTTATAATCCATTTCTAACATCAATTCGTTTGACGAAAGCGTTACGGGTGGGTCGATCCGTTCACTCACACGATAATGGAAAGAGTACAAATGGCGTTGTATATCGTGTCTTGTATGATGAGCAGAATCGATCGCTTTGAAGATTGCCAGATGAGTTAGAATCATCCCATTTTTTTTAGGCAACACGGTAATTCTATCTATGAGCATCCGCATTTTCTCTTTTAATTCTACGAGACCCGAATCGAGGTTGGATTCATCGCTAGCATCATCGCAAACTTGACGTATATAATTCGCCACATATGTAATGGCCGCATTTAAAATAACGTCCTTTTGTTGTACAAGGAGAATATGATCCACGTCGGTACAATCATCGGTGGATCCCCGTAACATTGCCGCCCTACCCGTTTCTCTTTTCAAATGCTCGTCCCACCCAGCTCCGAATGCCAAGGTTGTCAAAAACTTGTACGGGTCCAACGTCTGATGACCGGGCTTCGTCATCAATAAATGGGGTGGAAAATGTTTCAAATCATAGCTCCCGGGTATGATGGACGGGGTCGCCAAATCGGGGTGTCTAGTTTGTAGATACTTGTGGGCCAACAAGGCTTCGTGGTCACCGTATAGAAACTCCTCGATATTTTTTACTGTTAAAGGTGGACTCGCATCGTCCAAAAATTCTAGCTGTGCCAGAGGCTTGGTTTCTGTAATATTTTTCATCGACATCATATATGCAAACGTGGTTTGCAAGGACTGGTGTAAAAATTGGTCGTGTTCCGTGTTGGGTTTGAAGGTACTGAATGTTATTTTGTATAGATGACTCAAGAATCGTTCGTGATGTAAAGTCGCCATCGACGAGCCCGTGCACGGTAACCCGCTACCCATTTCCCCTCCAAAGATCCACAAATGTTCTGGCGTGCGAAATGCCGGAGCGCTCTTTAGATTCGAAACACGTCGCATTACGGCGGCCCAACGTTCCATGGTATCGCGATCGTCCGTTCTGGTACGCTGATATCTCGTGTAAATTTTGTCTGCCAGTTCAGCACTGAAAAATAGATCACCGTGATACAAGCCGATGTTCAGTAAATCCAATCCCAGCACTATATTTACCTTCTCTTTTAGAGCTGCCATCAATACTGCCACGTTGGCAGAAAATAGACCCATCGGGGACATTTGAGCGGCCAATATTTTTTCTTGCATTCCCTCCTCTTTTCTAAGAGCAAAATGAAGAGGTTTAAAGATTGATGACCCGTACCAAACGACTTGTCGTATAGGTTCAGTGACGACATTTGTTACCGTGATTACTTTATTGTATACTTCCATAAGGCGCCTATATTCATCCTCAGGTAATTTTCCATCCCACTTTATAGATAGTCCATTATAATTACGAGATGTTGCGTAAAGTTTCATTACATTGGCAAAAGAGAAGGCAAGAGAAACTTAACGGAAAAGAAAAAATGCTTATCAAGTGCGCATGCGCAGTCCAGTGGGTGAGTGGGCGGGGCCAACAGCACATGTAATATATAAGTTGGGCGCCCAAGCGTGGAGACACATACTAGTCTGACATCCGTCCGTGTACAGGTACGTATCTATGGGATGAGTCGGGTGTCTGACTGGGAAGGGGGGGGGGTGATGACGGCAGCACCATGTGAGGAATCGAGCGCCGTCAAAAACCGCACCCGCCCTTTTGATTATTATTTTTTATTTCTCTCCACAGAGAGCACAGGAAAAAATGGCGCCACAGTACAAGATCAACGAAATCAGTAGGTCCCTGGTGAGGATCCCGGGCAACGGGAGCGACACAAGCTCGCGGCCGCTGTGCCTGAACTTGGCAAAAACTATTTCAAATGCAACGGAAACACCCTTGACACCTCTGATAGAGCAGGCTCTTGAGCAATCCGGTGTTAACTTTGCAGTGGCTGATCCTATTCCCGTTCCAAGAACAACCCTGAAACCCCAATCCCCAATCTACCGCATGGTTGAAATGATTGAAGAAATGAAGAAGCAGCTGGTGGATTACAAAATGGGAAAAACAAAGATGAAAGAAGAAATTGAGCTCCTCAACAAGAAATTACAAATCTTCCGCGAGATGTTTCAAAACACAGGGAAATTGAAAGCGGTTTTGCGTCAACTGAATATATCACTTTGACTTTTGTAAAAAATAAAACCCTTTCGGGAAATGAATGTTTTTTATATTGTTTTTCTTATACACACACACACACACACGATACACGATGAAACCAGAAACCAGAAACACCCGGTTGAAACATTTGGCCAATGCCAATGTAACGAAACCAGATATTCTTGGAAAAATGCTATCTAAACATCGTTGGCTAGCAACAACTCATACGACACGCAAAGGGGGGTTGCTTCATTACGCCATTATCAAAAATGTAAGCCAAAAGATTTTTTTGGCACTCTTGGCTCTACCAGAACTTCAAGCCAATCTCGAAGTGACCGACGTGGAAGAGTTCACACCCCTCTTTGTCGTCGCAAAACAAATTTCGAGAATGAAAAAAGATCTTAAAAAAATTGAAATGAAGCGGCGGCTTAACGCAAAATTATCAAGGGGTGAAATGAGTCGGATTGGATACTGTGATCGGCTTTTTGGAAAATTTAAAACCTTGATCGAAGCAGGTGCCAACCTATCATTTGTACACAACAAATCTGGAACAATATTGCACCATTTGATTGGTCTCGAGAATTGCAATCTATTACACATGTTGCAGGAAAAGTACCCCACGCGGTTGCCTCATCCGGAAATACGGGACAAGCTGAATAACAAAACAGCGCTTCAAATTGGATTGGAAAAAGACGCGAAGTTGGTCATGCACTGTTTTGCACGTTGCATGCTAGCGCTTGGAGCACGAACAGATAGCCTCTTTGGGACTTCGACCGAACTAAATACAGTCGATCAAGCGATTCTTTCTGATTTTTGTTTTGGGTGCGTTGACCCAGGTTCTGCCAAAACTAAAGAGTCCGTTGCAAGAATACTGTGGTCGTTCATCAACGGAAACGAAGAGCTGTTGAATTTGGGTCGGGTTTATATGGAAATTTGTTGCAAGTACAAATTATTGGGTCGATCTATTCTACCACCGTTTACAAAAGCTCAGGCGATCAGACTGTTGAAAGAACTTTACGGTCGTCGGTCGTTTGGAACGAACGCAACGACGCAAGAAAGAATAGATTGCCCCATATGTCTAAAACCCATGCGTGACCACTACGTCACTCGATGCAACCATCGCTTTCATCCAGAGTGTCTTTACGAGTGGTTACAAATTTCTCAAAATTGTCCAGTTTGCCGTTCAGAGGGTCACAATGTGCCCGAATGGGAGACCGTACCATGCAGGACTTTGCCGGCCAAACCACCAACACCACCATTGAATTAGCCAGTGCGTGTGTGTAAATTCAAATATTTAGATGGTTAGAAAAATAAATACGTTTTCTCTCAAACCAATGCGTGAAATAGAGAACGGACAAAGGGGTGACTACAATACTTCATTACGTAATATTAATAAAATCACGTAATTTATCTATGATATGAACTTTATTCTTTTTTATCTAGGTGGAAAATAATCTTATTAACTTCCTATGAACCGAATTTTCATCCAAGAATATGCGAATTGCGTTTTTCATCATGTTAGAAACTCTTTTCCTCGAACGCATGAAAATGCATGAACATCGTCTCATAGAATAAGGTACAAGTCAGGTAATGTATTCAAATATTATATTTTGTTCTAAAAACCACTTTGAGGGAATGCAAATTATTTTTCAAGAAGTTTGGAAATTTGAAAGGTGAAGCCCCCAAAACATACGCCATATTTATTATTCAAGTGATGTAAACAAACGTCCAAGAATCAAATAACAGTAATTAAACGCTGAATCTAACTTTTCTTATGGGTATAAAGGTAAAGGCATATCTATTACACTGTTTACTGTTATTTAAAAGTGTGCATATTTAGATTTAAGTGTTTTTTTTACGAAAAATATCGCATCAGCGCAATGAGTGACCACATGTGATTTTATTTTGATCACTTTGAGATTTTTCTTAATTGGCGACCCTACTCAACATTCATTTTTTTAAAATAATTAACATTGTTGATTTTTCCATCCAATTGAATGATTCTATAGTGTCTCACATCGACACGAGTTTGTTGAACGTTGAACAAAATCAAGTCGGTATCCTTTGATTATATGGTTCCGCAAGGAAAAATGTGTTCAACATCAATCAATTCTTTCCAGTTCTAACCTAACCTAACCTAACCTAACCTAACCTAACCTAACCTAACCTAACCTAACCTAACCTAACCTAACCTAACCTAACCTAACCTAACCTAACCTAACCAAAACCTAACCTAACCTAACCTAACCTAACCTAACCTAACCCAAACCTAACCTAACCTAACCTAACCTAACCTAACCTAACCCAACCCTAACCTAACCTAACCTAACCTAACCCAAACCTAACCTAACCCAACCCAACCTAACCTAACCTAGCCTAGCCTAGCCTAGCCTAGCCTAACCTAACCTAACCCAACCCAACCCAACCCAACCCAACCCAACCCTAACCTAACCTAACCTAACCTAACCTAACCTAACCTAACCTAACCTAACCTAACCTAACCTAACCTAACCTAACCTAACCTAACCTAACCTAACCAAACCTAACCTAACCTAACCTAACCGAGCCTAACCTAATCTTAATCATGTTCTTTGCCAGTCTAGCACAGTTTTTATTTGTTGTCTAATATATTCCCGTGTGACGTCATGTCGCGCGGTCGTGAAAACACTTCCCATAATAAACTAAAATGGTCATAATGTAGGTTATTTCAATAAGTAAGGTGGTTAGTGATGAAGAGGCGTTGGCGTTCACACGTTGGTTTATTTCAAGACACAAAGGAAGTATGCACAAGCACTCTCACTGTTACTCGTCAACCTCTCTCAATGCTGACCCGCTTGGAACTCTGCGTACGTGACATGACTTCACGCTGGAATAGCGTGCCCGAGGGCAGTTGCCAATAATTAATTTTCTACAATAATTCCTTGCACATAGAATTTTACATACATCCAATTTCAGTTATACAATAATTCAATTTTGATAATATTAATCATCTATATCCCATTTATTCAACTTTCGCATTATAAATAAAATGATAATTAACTCTGTAATTAGAATATGGTAATCCAAAGTTCCAGAAGTTTCCGTCACTCACATACGAACACACACAAATGACGCATCACTTTTTACGTTCTATATTAATGCAATACTTTTAGATTCTATAATACAATAATGATTCAACCATGACAATGGGCTATTTAATGAAAAAGATATTATAAAAACCTAACTTATTATGAAGAATAAAATATTAAGCATGATTCTTGCCAGTCTATCATGATTTTCTAAATTATTGCCTAATATATTCCCGTGTGACGTCATGTCGCGCAAGCGTGAAAACATTTCACACAATATACTAAAATGGGCATAATTCACCCATGACATTGGGTTATTCTAATGAAACAATATTATAAAAATCTAAGTTATAATGAAGAATAAAAATTAAGCATAATTTTTGCCAGTCTAGCATAATTTTTAGTTGTTGTCTAATATATTCCCGTGTGACGTCGTGTCGAACAGTGGTGAAAACATTTCACATAATTGCAATAAATAATTCATCCATGACATTGGGCTATTTAAATGAAAAATGTAGAAACAGATTTTTCTTGAGGAATAGAATAATAAGCGTTATTTTCGCCAGTCTAGCATGACTTTTAAGTTGTCAAACATATTCCCGCTTGAGAATTTATTATTTTTGTCCGTGCTCTGACTGTATCGAGTAATGTGGTTTCCATTGTATGTTTTTTTTTTTTTTTTTTTTTTAAGCTGAAAATAGTGTCTTGGCGATATTACGTTATCTTATGCTATATTCAGGTTTACTCTGGTGAAGTGAAGAGTTACTTTGGACAGGGCAGACAAACAATGCATGAATTCAAATCTAAATACGATAATTGGAAATCAAGGATATATTTGGAACTATACATGAATTTAAGACTAAGTATGTAATTGGAGATTAGGAGACGGTATCCCACGAGTGTTGTTCCTTCGCTGTATACTACAATGAGGTAAATATAATTAGGTAAGCACACACACGGCTTTCGTCCTTTCCCTCTCATCTCAGCCGTTGACTGACGTGTAGAGGCTGACTTGCCCGGCGTTGATGTAGATCCGCCCTTGTTGCACGGAGTCGTGCGCCCGCTTGACGCTCTACAAAAATTAATATTCCAGAGGGAAACTTAGCATCCTTATTTAAAACTATAACAAAAAACAATTAAGATATATTTTACCAGGGAAGGTGAAATGATATATGTCAAACATCATAAGAAATAGAAGAAAATAAATATAATTCCTGCGACTATGGCAGTCGTCCCCATCTTTACCTCTTGCCACCATCCACCTTAAAAGTCGACATTTGAGTTAATTCACCGACATTCTTTCGGGTCAGAGGCAACGCAGCATTCTTATGTTTGGGGATGAATGTCCACTCAGCAAAGAATGGTAATTATTTTCATTTTCAATAAAATCGCCCTATTTCGCTATATAATTTACATATTTCTAGTACCGTAAGGATTCTAAGTAAAACAATGAATAATGATAATAATTATAATGGCAACAATAATTATAATAGTAATAACAATAATAATTAATCAA
Source organism: Oratosquilla oratoria (assembly GCF_046742065.1). Lineage (NCBI taxonomy): Eukaryota > Metazoa > Arthropoda > Malacostraca > Stomatopoda > Squillidae > Oratosquilla > Oratosquilla oratoria. Next base: position 144,945 of record NW_027467517.1, read on the forward strand.
ATTAGTAGTATTAATGATAAGAACAATGATGATAATAATAATGATAAATGTTAACAATAATAATAAATGTTGACGGAGACGACGACGACGACGACGATGACGATAATAATGATAAATGATGACGGAGACAGTGATGATGATAATAATAATATTAATAATGATAATAGTAATAAAACAACATCAGCAATAACAACAATAATAGTAATAAGTACAAAAAATGTCGATGAAATGCTTCTTGACTGGACCCCCCTTGACGATGCCGTGGACCATGCAAGATGGCGTCAAACGTCTCCTTGACGAAGCTCTGGCTGGTAACGTGACGTCGTACAAGAGGTATTGTACTGCTGGTTAGGTAGCCCGCGGGGGCCGAGTGGGTGGGTGTGACGTTGATGACGTTGGCCTCGCCCTACGTACTTACGTGTCCCCGTAGAGCCCCCCAAGGTCTTGCGGGAGAACCTGCATGGTGGAGGACGAAAACGTAGGGTGTCACACGGTCAAACCCGGTTTGACAAACACCTCATTCACACGGTCAAACACCGTTTGACAAACGATTTGTCAAACGTTTAACAACCAAATGCCCCGTTCACACGGTCAAATCCGATTTGTCAAACACGTTTGACAAACAAGTGCCCACATTCATACGGTCAAACACGTTTGATAAACCGTTTGACTATGTATATGGTCCTTGATGTAACGTGTGTAACGGATGCTGATGTGTGAGTGTAACGGGGTTATGGATGTATATGTAACGGGTGTTGTGTGTGTGTAACAGGTGGTGTTGTGTGTAACGGATATGGACGGGAGAAATTAGCCCAAAAATGAATTAGACTGCAACCAAGGGCGTAGCCAGAGGGGGGGCCAGGGGGGCCATGACCCCCCCCCATTAAAAAAAATCCATCATTGAGTTATTGAGCATATTTAACATTTTCTTGGTAACGTGGGAATCTTTGCAACACCTTCCACTAGAGTGCAATCTGGATTTTATTCTTGTCAAAATTCTTGTTAAACTTTTACAAAAAGTATAAAAAAAATTATGTGACCGATTACACAGGGGAACACTTTTTCAGTAACTTTGAGTTGCATTGGATATTTTAACGGATTTTGAAAGAGTTTTAGGCGCTGATTTCAAATATGAAATTAGTTTTTCTCTACAAGCTCTAGTTTGTATGCAATTTGAGGTTAATGAAATTGTACATATGTGAACTTGCGTAAACCATGTATAAGCATTTTAACGTCCATATATATAGATAGCTTCTAATATTTTGATCATTCTTCTTTTGTTTCAGTTGAAACATGGCTTCCAGAATGAGACATCATTGCAGAAACAAGCCTGATGCCTTCTGCTACATATGTGGATGCTACACACTCAATCGTCAGAGACGTAACATATCCTCGTTCGTCAAGCGTGCCTACAAGGCATATTTTGAAGTTCATCTTGGTGATCAAGACAAGCAATGGGCTCCTCATGTTGTGTGCCACAATTGTGAGGAAATGCTTCGAGACTGGACCAAAGGAAAACGCAAAGGTCTGCCTTTGGAGTTCCAATGATTTGGCGCGAACCCACCAACCATGTAACTGACTGTTATTTCTGCATGGTAAACACAACGGGTGTTGGGAAGAAAAACCGACATAAGATTACGTATCCGAACATTCCCTCAGCTATTCGGCCTGTTCCGCACTCTGAAGAAGTACCTGTTCCAGTTTTCAAAGGCTTGCCTTCATTGGACGATAAAGACATTGGACATGATACAAGCCAGCAAGACAGTTGTGACAGTGAATTGTCAGAAAAGTGTTCACAATCGGAGGACTGTTCTTCAGACACTGAACCTTTCCCCGTCCCTAAGCCTCTTCCCCAGGCTGAACTGAATGATTTAGTGCGGGATTTAGGTCTTTCAAAGAAAGCAGCAGAGCTTTTGGCATCAAGATTACAAGGCAGAAATCTTGTTGATCACTCTGTTAAAGTATCATATTTCAGAAAGCGTGACCAGCTTTTTGTGACCTTCTTTTCAAAAGACAGACAGTTTGTTTACTGCCATGACATCCCAGGGCTTCTCAAAGAACTGGGTGTACCTTACTATAGTCCTGCTGAATGGAGACTCTTTTTAGACAGTTCAAAACGCAGTCTAAAGTGTGTTCTTTTACATAATGGCAATGTTTATGGAGCAGTACCTGTCGGTCACTCAGTGCATTTGCGGGAAGACTATGATGATATGAGAATGGTCATGGACTTATTAAAGTATCATGAGCACAATTGGATAATTTGTGTAGACTTAAAGATGGTCAACTTTCTTCTTGGACAACAGAAAGGTTTCACCAAGTTTCCATGTTTCCTCTGTATGTGGGACAGCCGAGCACGAGACAGACATTGGGTCCAGAAGGACTGGCCTATTCGTGACACCCTTGAAGCAGGCATGCCAAATATCATACAAGACCCAATTGTAAACAGAGATAATATCATCTTTCCTCCTCTTCACATCAAATTAGGTTTGATGAAACAATTTGTCAAGGCACTGGAAACCGAAGGTGAATGTTTCCAACACATCATCACAGCTTTACCAGGGTTATCATTCGAGAAGATCAAAGCAGGCGTGTTTGATGGCCCACAGATTCGAACCCTAATTCGTGATGATCAGTTTGTTGCTAAGATGACCGCTTTAGAAAGGGCAGCATGGTTATCCTTTGTGGCAGTCGTTCAGAACTTCCTTGGAAACAATAAGGCGGAGAACTACAGTGAACTTGTGAACAGAATGCTCCTCGCTTTTCGTGATCTCGGGTGCAACATGAGCATCAAGCTTCATTTTTTGAACAGCCACCTTGATCAGTTCCCTGACAACCTGGGGGCTGTGAGTGACGAACAAGGAGAACGATTCCACCAAGACCTAAAGATCATGGAAGAACGCTACCAAGGGCGCTGGGACAAAAGTATGATGGCTGACTACTGCTGGAGCATTAAACGAAATTGCCCAGATGAAATGTACAAACGCAAAAGTTACAAACGCAAATTCCTGCCTGAAAAAAATACACAAAGAAATTGATAAGCTTCCATCAGCTGTGGTGATGTTCTGAAGGATGCTAATCTAACTTTGGGATAGATGTTCTGTTAATGTTCTGTTTCTTTTGCCTTAATAAATGTACAGAAATGGCTTTCATACTGTTTTAAGATTCAAGTGAACAAAATAATTGTGGCTGATATTGCAATTTCCTATAATAACGAAAATTTAAAAAATAGATAAAAATGTCAAATTGCATAAAATCTGTAGCTTGCAGACAAAACCCGACTTCAGATTTGAAATCAGCACACTCAAGTTGACTATAGAAAAGTCTTTTTTTAAATGCAACAAAATGAGTGTTCCCCAGTGTTATAATTAACTTCTATTTAATGGCAAATTGCGATTTTGTTGTGCCAAGGTTTGCAAAATTACACGAAGTGTGAATAAAAGTTTATTTGAGTAGTCGCAGGAATTATATTTATCTTCTTCTGTTTTTCAGGATGTTTGACTTATATTATTTCCCCTTCCCTGGTAAAATATGATTTAATTGTTTTTGTTATATTTTTAAATAAGGATGTTAAGTTTCCCTTCGGAATATTGTTTTTAGATTGAATTTTGATTTGAATTCATGCATTGTTTGTCTGCCCTGTCCAAAGTAACTCTTCACTTTACCAAAGTAAACCTGAATATAGCATAAAATAACGCAATATCGCCTCCTAGACTGTTTTGAGCTAAAAAAAAAAAAACATTACTCGATACGGTCAGAGTACGGTCAAAAAGTAATAAATTCTCAAGCGGGAATATGTTTGAACACTTAATAGTCATGCTATACTGGCAAAAATAACGCTTGATTTTTTTTTATTCCTCAAAAGAATCTTTCTATAATATTTTCTCATTAAAATAGCCCAATTTCATGGGTGAATTATTTAGTGCAATTATGTGAAATTTTTTCACCACTGCTCGACACGACGTCACACGGGAATATATTAGGCAACTAAAAATTATGCTAGACTGGAAAAATTAATGCTTATTTTTTATTCGTCCTTAAAACTTAGGTTTTTAACATATTCTTTCATTAAAATAACCCATGGTCATGGGTTAATTATGCCCATTTAAGTATATTATGTGAAATGTTTTCACGACCGCGCGACATGACATCACACGGGATATTAGGCAACAACTAAAAATTATACTAGACTGGCAAAAATCATGCTTAATCATTTATTCTTCATAATAGATTAGGGTTTTATAATATTTTTTCATTAGAATACCCCAATGCCATGGGTGATTTATGTCCATTTTAGTATATTATGTGAAATGTTTTCACGATCGCGCAACATGACGTCACACGGGAATATGATAGACAACTAGATATCATGCTAGAGTGGCAAAAATCATGCATAATCTTTTATTCTTCATAATAAATTATGTTTTTATAATATTTTTCATTAAAATAGCCCAACGTCATGGGTGAATTATTCCATTTTAGTATATTATGTGAAATGTTTTCACGACCGCGCGACATGACGTCACATGGCGTTGTCCTAAAGTGTCCTACGCAGGGTTGCCAGATTGGCCTTTTTAGGCCAAAAACCTCAATTTTGGCCTCTTTTCAAAGCATTTGGCCTAAGGATATTTAGTTTGGCCTAAATTACTAAATCTTGTTTTTTTTTTTGTTTTTTGTTTTTTAGAAAGTGGCTTAAATATATTTCATTTGGCTTCAGTAAGCTCATCTGATAATAGTGAGTTGAACACTGAGTTCATTCGCCACCTCCTAAGACAAAACCAATCCAAGTTAAAGTCTACCATATAGTCGAGTGCGCGTATCTTTTTTTTTTTTTTTTTTTTACCATGGTGATCCATGCAATTTGTCCCATTTTCTCTTATGGCACTAAGTTAAATTGGACGAATCAGCTGTATGATGTTGATGGCGCACAAGATCCATGTGCAACTTTTGGCGTGATTTTTTTTTTTTTTCTTTCTTAACTGTCTGACGTAATTTTAGGCCTTCAATCAATAGCAAGCTATGTTCATAAACAAGCAAGGAGTAGGCTACATTGGTAGGGTACTGAATATTGAAATATATTGTTTTGATTAACAAAATTGGTAAAATCCTTTTCCATCCCACAAAAGCGTTCGTTCTGGTTGTTTATATTCATGTAGAGTGGAAAAGATCGTTGACATTAAATTTTCATTAGTGTTTTTAGTGATTTTCAAGTGCTTAATTATTTAGGAGTATTTATTTTTTCAGGTACATGCATTTTAGAATAAGAATCAGCCTGCAATCTTTAATAGCCTAAGATGCCGAAGTGGAACAGGAGGTACAGAACTGAGTGGGAGAAAAAGTTTATGTGGGTGAAATATGCACCTGATGGCTCTGGTGAGGCATATTGTAAGTCACTGTAATCTGAACCCCCAAAATGTGCTCATAACAAAACCATGAAAAATCGGAGAAACACAAGAAGAAGACAGTATCACCAGCACTTGCACCACCAATAAATTTTCAGTCAACAACACCCAACGATGTCAAGCAGGCAGAATTGGAACTTGCTGTTGCAGTCTACTGCCATTGCTCAACTTCCTCTGTGGACCACATTGGTGAAATGATAAAAAAGAATGGGAAAGGTAGCATCTTAGTAAAAATCAATCTTCATAGAACTAAATGTAGCAAACTGATTACGGAAGTTGTGTCCCCAACCCTTAAACAAGAACTGAAGAAGGATCTAGAAGGAGAGAAATTTGCCCTTTTAGTAGATGAGTCAGCCGATGTTGGGGCAGTGAAGTATTTATGCATTGCGATACGCTACTGCAGCAAAAAGGAAAAGAGAATAGTAACAGTTTGTTGGTCTTATTCCTGTCAATGACACAACAGGGGAAGCATTATTCACTGTCATTAAAGCTGCTGTTACAAATCTAGGTTTAGAACTTGGTAACTGCATTGGTTTTGCAAGTGATGGTACCTCAGCTATGACTGGAGTTGATAACTCTGTTTGGACCCGAATACAGCAGGAGTCTCCAGATTGTGTGCAAGTAAAATGTATTTGTCACTCTCTAGCACTTTGCGTGAAGCATGCATTTGAGAAGCTGCCTTCATGCTTGGGATTTTTAATTTCAGAACTACCAAAATGGTTTTCCAAGAGTACAGTAAGGAGGACAGCTTATAAACAATTGTTTAGCATAATGGACCCAACTGAAGAAAGGAAAGGAACCTCGCTGCCATTTCAGCAAGCTTCTCAGACCAGATGGCTAGTACGCGGGAAAGTAATGTACTGCATCTTGGTGAACTGGGAAGAACTAAGGCTTACTTCATGTGTGCTGAGCAGGCTAGCCCCTTCCATACGGTGCCGCACACGTAGGCGTCATGAGGAGCAAGTGGATTCGCGACTCTGCCATATCGGCGTCTTGATTATATTTATTGTAGTCGCCCCTGTATTTTTACATTCTCCCAAATGCGCCCTGAATCCCATTCTCTGTGGTTTTCAAAATTCGCGGGTGAAAGAGAGAACGATCAATATAAGCGGTGACTATATTTTATGATGCGAGTATTATTACGACACGTACGGCTGGCATTGGCTGCTGCCCGCGAGATTTAAGTTCCGTACTGAAGTGGCTAGTGGAGCTGATGCCAGGTATAAGGCACGTATGATTTCTGACATCCTAAATGACCCAATCAACTATTGGCATTTTCACTGTGTCACACCCATTGTTATGGAGTTTGAACGCGTCAACTCATATTTTCAAGCCACGGATGATCCTCAGAGCATGGAAGGTGAACTTGCTCAACATCATCATAGTCTACGGGCAAAAGTTTTCAGCCCAGATGGAAGTGAATTAGTTATATCCGAAGTAGATTTTGGAGCTCGCTTTGCGGGAAGTGGAGAGGTATATTGAGATGCATCAAGTTAGTGCTGAAACGAAAGTTCAGGACGATGTTACAGCTTTCTCGTGGAGGCCATCAAGCAAGCTGAGAAACGTCTGCCTCCTACGAGGAACATATACAAGGGTCTCGGTAGTCTTCACCCATCAAATTTTTTTAGTTAAACAGCAAGGGTGCCATATAAGGATCTACCATTCCCTACCTTACGAACATATAAATGTAATGCCATTGAACAGCAGTATAGGAATGTATTACATTTAAACTGGGTTGAAGAGGCAGTATTTGACAACAAAATACCAGATGACTATTCAGTTCTGGATAGTAGGTAATCGCTATGATACACTAGGTAACAAATCTTTCATAGACCCAGCAACCTATATTCATTGTCCTGTCTTGTCACACCAGTTAGCAATGCTGTTGTTGAACGCATATTTTCTCATGATACAGTAGTTAAAACAAAATTAAGAAACAGACTGAGTACAAGAACCCTAGATGACATTATTCGCATCAGAACCCATCTGCACTTCAGAGGTTTGTGTTGCAGGAATTTTGTGGTCACACCTGATATGTACAGCTTATTTTCATCTGCAAATATGTATGGAGATGAATATGATGTATGTGATGATGTGATTGATTATGTTTGAACACTGGTTATGTTTCCTTGGTTACCAAAGTCTGGTGCTATAATGTAAATATAATTTTGACTTATTTTTTGTTGCTCATGAAAAGGATTACATTTTTTTATATTGTTTGTGGAAAAAATGACCATGAAACTTGCATGCTGCAAAAAAAAAAAAAAAAAAAAAAAACTTTCAATTTGATTTCTGTTTCTCATTAAAAAGGATTATGAAGCAAATTATCATACTTTTGACTTACTTTTTATACTGTTTATGAAAAATAAAGAACCATTAATTCATTGTATGCATATGATCTTTTACTTGGTACCACTGAGTTATATAGAACATCTAAGTTCGTACGCATTATAATCATAGGGGGTCCAATATGGCGGCCACTGCATCACCCGTTGCCCAGGCGGAGGACTGAGGAACTACGTAGCGCTTGTATACACAGATCGCCACTCCAGTAAACCACTATAGCTCAGTGCTCAGTACATATCGTATAGTATTTGGTGAATTGAGAAGCGAAATAATTAAATGTTTGGCCTTTTTACTGCATATTTTTGGCCTTTTTCTGTAGTGCATTTGGCCTTTTTGGCTCATTTTGTTTTTGTTGTTTTTGGCCTTTTTCTGCTTCAGTAGTCTGGCAACCCTGGCCCTACGTCGTACCTGTACAGCCCGGAAGACGAGCGAGCTCAGTATGACCACGACACTGATAATACAATGACACTTCTCCGGATGGAGGCTATGGAAAGATTCCCGATAGGTAGGCACCACTGATCTAGATATAACTGGATCACGGATCGGTGTCGAGATTATGAGGTCGGCGGCAGCCATAATGTTAGTACCAAAACAAAGTCACGCGACGCGAGCACTGATCTGATACAGTTACAGTTCTCGGCAGCTTTCGCTCCCATATACATATTCAACGATCATTTTACAATGCCAACTTGTGCTGCATTCAACTGCACCAACCGGAGAAAAGGTGGATGTGAGCAGATCTTCCACTCGTAGGTAAATTAAGGTTTTATTACCCAAAACATCCCGATACCCATCAACAAATGATGCGGCCATCAGGAGCCATAAAATGTTGCCCACCAACTGTTTTGTTAGGTGTTGTCATGTTAATGCTATGTATTTATTATCTGTAAGAAATAGATCTAGCAGCAACCCATTTGTCACGAATGTAATCGTGGCAATAGCAGGATATATATTTATCATTTAAAAATATCTTATAAGGCTCAAACGCTGTCCAGAGCTGTGTAGCTGTATAGAACCAGTTGTTCTTCCTGATTACAAGTGTAGGCTTTTTCTATATTGTGAAGTGTGAGGAATTCATATTAGATGGGCTGAATTACTATTCGGGGCCCGTTCAAAAATTATGTAACGTTTTTTCTGGTGAAATTCGTCACCCCCCACCTCATGTAACATTGCGTAACACTGGGCGTTACACCTCCCTGTATTACATAACACTGATTACAACTGATTACAACTCGGCACCCCCATCAAGTGTAGGCCAGATCCGCCAAACAGCCCTCCCCCTTGACTTCTCACCAAAACATATTCATTTTTATTTGCCCTGTGTGAAATTGTTAACGATTGCATCAAAGAATGAAACATGGTATGATGGTTTTGGATTTTTTGCTCGATATTTATTGCTCGATCTTAATAGGATATGCTATTTCAGTGCATAATTTATGACATAAATTAATAAATGAATATAAATAACCATTATTAGCGCGCATCTCCTGATGATACTGATCAGCAGAAGTACGGTCTAGTGTCTCGCAAAGACCACGGAGGACTGGTGCGAGCTGCTGACAGTGTTATCAGAGTTTGCGAGGTAACTGAAAAAGGTTTCCAAAGCATTCTCAAGGTCAACAAGGGAGAGCCCCCAAAAGCAGCAAATGTACCTGCCACCATAGCAGCAGTCACAGTCCTGAGTCACCTTGCTTGCAGCCGTCCCCCTATTTTCCTCTCTCAGCGACCGCATGTTCGACACAACCCCGGATTCTAACCACATCGTCAATTTGATCAAGTGTATCGTCACGTGCTTCTGCAAAATCAGGCTCCATCATATCTCCAAATTGTATTCTCAAAAAGTAACCGGTGTCAAAGTGAGGAAGGAGTTGTCAAAACTTGTTTTATTCAAGCACCAATAACGATAAGCAGTACAGTAATCAAATGTTATAGGGATATTTATTCCGTTAAATGCTAGTATAGATCTATTATTATCCCTATAACATTTTGACTATATATCATTATCCCATTTGTTGTCTGTGTAACATTCCCTTGAAGTTATAATATATACTGGAATTGTAATTTGTCACTGCCAACTCATCCATATACATGCACAAGTTTATGTATATAAATGGTTATTTCTGCTAGAGGTAATAACTATCAATATATTGTTTTATTGTGATGATGCTATTTTGATATACACCTTGCATGCCATGTGGAGGGCCCAACAGAGACGAATTGTGTGGCCATTAAATACCCAATCATGCTTGGATCACAGGCCACGAGAGTAACACGACAGCTCCCATGACACTGATTGATCTAAAAATGGTGTTATATAGATCAGTGTCCCATGACCGGCGGAGCGGTTCACACTTGCTGTTTTGGGACTTCCATTATGGCGGCCATGTCCCGCCTGCCCGCCTCACTCCTGGGGCAGCCCACGGCCCGTATACGCTATCCAGGTGTTATATAGATCAGTGCCACCCACCCCTATATCGTGGATTGGAGGGTGGGGTATGGTCATCTGGGTAGTTTCGTCTGCGCATGCGCCTATTATATATGCTATTGGGCTAAATTGTACGTTCTGTTTCTTGACGTCAGTCCTCGCGTACCTACCGTTAATTTTCTCTCTTTGTGTTCATACTAATGTTTCTGTCAATGTTACCATGGTAAATTGTATAACAAAGTTAATGTATATTTCATCAAATAAACGTTAATTGGTAACTGTGTCGAGCTTGGGCATGCTAGTGCTTCCCCCGTTGGTCCAGTCCCTCTCCTACCGACCCGAGCAAAGACTATATAGGAAAGATGGGAAAGCTCACGGAGAGCCGCATCGTCCACATACATTTTAGTGTGCGGCTCTCTCACTAGATGGCGTTTACGTCAATCACCAGTTTGAACTGCATCGTCTGTTTGTTTATAATTAAGCGGGACATTCAATCATGAGTGGGCGGAACTATCACCCATGTGGTGTGTGCAAAAAGAAGAAAAATGACTTTCCCCCATCTGATTTTTCACGTTTTTCCTAAAGATAAAGAAAGGTAAGAGATTCAACATACACACACACACAGTACATGGAAACTTTAACAGAAAATGGAGGAATAAAATAGAACATAGTTAAAATCTTCTTTATCTTTATGTCAGTGCAGTGTCACTTAGCTTGGAAACGAAAATTATAGATGAATACCTTACAAATATCTAGAAATATGAATTGATCATGTCAAATTCATACCATATCTTTATGGCAGTCCCAGGCAGGCACAGCAACTTTGATATGGTTATGTCATGTTCTTAGCTGAAGTGGTAAAGTTATAAACTTTTACCTTAATTTTGAATGAATGGCCCCTTGTAAGGGGGAGGAGGCCTTGGTATATGTATATTTCTTCTTCTTTTTTTGGCAGGCTGTGACTGCTTCTTTGGTAGTTTTAAAATTTAACTGTTTTTGTTGAATGATTTCTCTATGTTATGCTTGTTATTTTATGTATGATTGCAAATCTTGTTTGTTTAATTTTGTGACTTATTTCTTGCATGTTCATCCTTTTATTTTTGTCTATGTTTTTTACAATACAGTACCTGTCTTGCTACATATGTATATATTTTTGTTTGTTTGCTTTTGGGATTTTCCTTTGTTCTGTTAATTAACATTTTTTGCTTAATCAATATGCATGTTATGTCTGCTTCTTTGTTTATTTTTGTTTCATATTACTGTTTTTGATTACTGATTTTCCTATGTTTTGTTTGGTATTCAATATCTGATTGCATGTTTTGGTTGCCTGATGTATGTTTCATTTTTGAAGTTGAATAATGTCATTTCTTTTAGTTTGTTTTGTATATGTTCTTTACAAGGCAGTATTGCTTTGTTGCAAATAAAAGACTCTCATGTATACCTAACTTTTACTATCCTTGTTTGTATGATTTGTGTACAGACACTTGAATAAGTATACAAAGTTCAAACATAAGCACAAGCACAAACAAGAAAAACATGATATTACAAAAATAATAAAATAAAAACTAAAATAACCTTTTAAATTTTAACTGTTTACTCAATTTCAAATATTTAATAATGAATGATGCACTGTGCAGAAGTATTTTACCCACTTTTGATTTTATAAATATGATCATGTGTGTAAAGCATATATTAAATTGTCTTGTTCGCATGCAAAAGTCATAAAATTACTACTCATTATTTTATAAAGAGAAAGTAAATTTTTTTCGAAATGTTGATTATTTTAGCGAAAACATCAATTTCAAAATTTCAAAAAACACTATATATAATACAAGTTTAGTATGATTTGAAAGCCGCGCTACGCCACTTCCGATTTATAGTTTGCGGCTCTGTCGATAGATGGCGCGCATTCACGCTGGATGGATGGCGTTTTCTTATTAGTAGAAATACAAGTTTTCCCACCTTTCCTATATAGTCTTTGCGCCCTCGCCAAATGTCGTCAGGTCTGCTAAAGAAAAGAAAAGAAAATAATAATAATATAGGAATGACACCCTCCAACATTCATCTGCCAGCATCAAGTCTGAAAAATATAAGATAGACATACGTAAGCAAACGAGGAGAATACAACGTGTACTAATTTCATACATATTATGGTGGCAGGTTCAGTTATCAAACTAATTCATGGTTGATTTTTTTTAGTGATAATAGAAATTAACAGAAGAAATATAGGTGGCGTGTTCTCTTATAATATTCAAAGAAAATTTGTTACTTTCAAAAACAAAAATTTTCGTGCGGCCTATGGTATAATAGTCAGTCAGTGACTGCAACCGAGTAGAGCTCAGAGTTGTACTGCTCCTTTTTGTCATCATCTCTCCCTACTTTAACCGGTCTATTCCCTCTCCCTTCCTCTTGATATAAGTCTCTTTTTGCAGATACAGGTAACGGTTGCAAAGTATACAAATACATTTATTGACCAATATTTGTTTAAAAAAAGATAACCGTTAAAGAATGAACAATGGAATTCTTAAATTATTTCTCGTCGGAACTCGGGTTTGTTTAAAGGAAATTGTACAATAAAAAGTAATCAGCTTTCTAATATAACAAGAGAAGTGTGACAAGAAGATTATGTAACAATTAGAACATCCATTGGAGACCTACAGCCAGTATATATATGCATTTATATGACACCGGGCGACTTGATTCAAATCTGAGAGATCGGGTTGCTATAATGTCGACATTCACAAGAAATGTGTATTGCTCCAAGAGACGATGAATGGATAACGATGGTCAAGATGGAAGGGAAATACAAGAAGTGTAAATTGCATTCTACGAATGATCAAGTGGAGGAGGATTAAGAAAATGGCAAAAGTCAATGAAAGACCGAAGAGAAGGGTTGAAAAGTCGTGGAATTAGACGAAGCATTTGGGTAATAAGGGAGCGGGAAGAGAGGACGTGGCGAAAGTAAACGAATTAATATGGGAAATTTGATAAAATATGGGAAGTTGAGTCGAAGCGGAATGGATAATTACTGATCTATAAGACGACTGGTGAATTAGAAGAGGAGATATAAAGGGAAAAGGAAACAACGGAAATTATCAGAATAGATATTAAACACTAAAAGAATAGATCATGCCAACGATTCATTTATATTTTCCATGTGACAACTGAGCAAATAACCTAATAGATTTTAAGTTGCAGTAAAATTATAGTTCCATGCAATAAAGCCATATAACTAAGATTTCACTGTATGTGTGTAGTGGAAAGACATAATTTAATTTTCAAGATATCAAGAATATAGAAATATTTAATGATACTTTCAATAATGTCAGTTTTCCAAATTGACATTTACTGTGTAACGAATAAATTACATGAACTGAACAATGAAATGTAGGAAGCTATGCTCATTCTAATTTTTAATTTGAGAAAAACATAGAAAAATGTATAATTAAAAGAATGAAATATTAGCAACCTATGCATGTTTAAAATTTTAAATAAAAAAGGATACAAAAATTTTCCGAAATTTGCCCCAATTTATTTTTATCAAATTGTTGTTCTTTGGTATTGTACGAAAATTGTATTCCCCATATATAGAAATGGAAGCAATTGCTTGTCTGATTTCCTGTGATTTATAATGAAGTAAATACTCATTATTCTTTGTAGATGTTAATCAAAATACTAAAAATAAGCTCAGTATTGACGTCGATGTGCCTTTTTTCCGCGGAACTGAACGCAAAGAAAACAAATTTAAAAACGTTAGGATTTGGATCTCGTTTCGCAAATTTATCTAAAAATAATAGATTATCAAATAATAAATTGATAAACTAAAATGTAAGTAGAAAGGAAGAACATTATCTCAACTTTGTGTTGTCAAGTGTAGGCCTTGTGGTCTCTTGCAGTCTACTTCATTTTTGGGCTAATTTCTCCCGTCCATATCCGTTACACACAACACCACCTGTTACACACACACAACACCCGTTACATATACATCCATAACCCCGTTACACTCACACAGCATCCGTTACACACGCTACATTAAGGACCATACACATGGTCAAACGGTTTATCAAACGGGTTTGACCGTGTGAATGTGCGTATTTGCTTGTCAAACGTGTTTGACAAACCGGACTTGACCGTGTGACCGGGGTATTTGGTTGTCAAACATTTGACCGTGTGAATGAGGTGTTTGTCAAACATGTTTGACAAACAGTTTGTCTAACTGGGTTTGACCGTGTGACACCCTACGTTTTTGTCCTCCACCATGCAGGTTCTCCCGCAAGACCTTGGGGGGGCTCTACGGGGACACGTACAGTAGGGCGAGGCCAACGTCATCCTGTCGGGGGGGACCCACCCACACCCGCACCCACTCGGGCCCACCCACACCCGCACCCACTCGGGCCCACCCACACCCGCACCCACTCGGGCCCACCCACACCCGCACCCACTCGGGCCCCGCGGGCTACCAGCAGTACCTCTTGTGCGACGTCACGTCACCATCCAGGGCTTCGTCGTCAAGGAGACGTTTGACGCCATCATAGTAGTCCAGGGCATCGTCAAGGTGGGTCCAGCCAAGAAGCATTTTATCGACATTTTTTGTAATTATTATTATTATTATTATTATTATTATTATTATTATTATTATTATTATTATTATTATTATTATTATTATTATTATTATTATTATTATTATTATTATTATTATTATTATTATTATTATTATTATTATTATTATTATTATTATTATTATTATTATCACCATCATCATTATCATTGTCTCCGTCATCATTTATCAATATTATCGTCGTCGTCGTCTCCGTCATCATTTATTATTATTATCATCATCATTATTTCCTGTGGTGGGGGAAAAGAATACTGCCACCAAGTATTCCCACTTGGATCGTAGGAGGCGAGAAGAAAGGGACGGGGATTGGGACTAGGCATCCTTCTCCTTGTAGCCCCACAGGGGACATTCCTAATCAAAAAAGAGAAGGCATAAGAGGGTCTGGAAGTTCTCGGACCAGCACCCTAAGGTTTGGGTCTTTTAATGTGCGTGGATGTGGTACAGATGAGAGTAAAAGGGAAGAGATAGGTAGTATGTTTGTGAGAAGAAAGATGGATGTGTTGGCTTTGAGTGAAACTAAGTTGAAAGGGAAGGGTGAGTGTAAGTTTGGGAGGGTAAGTGGGAGGTTATCAGGAGTGAAGAGAGGGCGAGGGAGGGAAGGGGTGGCTATTCTAGTAAGTGAGGAGATAGGTAAACAGGTAGTGGAGTGGAAGGAGGTTTCCTCAGGGATAATGTGGATGAAGGTGAAACTGGGAAAGGAGATGTGGGTCTTTGTAAGTGCATATGGGCCTGGCAGTGAGAAGAGCGTGGAAGAAAGGGAGGCCTTTTGGATAGATCTAAATGAGTGCATAGAGGATTTAGGAAGAAATGTCAATGTAATAGTACTGGGAGACCTTAATGCTAGGGTAGGAAATGGTCCAATCGATGGAGTGGTTGGGAAATGTGGAGTTCCAGGAAAGAATCGTAGTGGAGAGTTGATGGTGGAAATGTGTCTAGAAAGAGAGTTGATGATAGCAAATACAGAGTTTCGGAAGAAAGTCAAGCATAAGTACACATGGGAGAGGGTGGTGGAGGGAAGGGTGGTAGATAGAGCGTTAATGGATTATGTTGTGGTAAATAGGATTATGATAGGAAGAGTTATGGATGTACATGTGCTAAGGGGAGAGGGTGGGGGAATATCAGATCATTTTTTGGGGGAAGGTAAGTTGAGAGTGGAGGATAGATGGGGAAAGAGGAAAAGGACAAAAGGTAGGGAGATTCTTAGAGTGAACTCTCTGAATGAAAAGGAAAAGGAGAATGAGTACGGAAAGAAGCTGAAGGAGGAGTGGGAGGGAGTAAAGGATAGAGTAGAGGTAGGTGTGGAGGAGGAATGGGGATGGTTCAAGGAGGGATAAAGTGTGCAAGGATGGTGTGTGGAACAAGAAGGACAGGGGAAAATAGAAGAAAGGGTGGTGAATGGTGGGATAAGGAAACAATGAAGGTTGTAGAAGAGAAGAAGCGAGCTTTCACAGATTGGTTACAAAATAGGACGAGGGAGTCATATGAGAGGTACAAAGAAAAGAAAAGAGAAGTAAAGCAAAAGCTAAACGTTGCAAAAAGGAGAGCAGATGTGAAATGGGGTAAGAGTATGACAGAAAATTTTGAAAGTAATAAAAAGATGTTTTGGAAAGAAATTAAGAGAGGAAGAGGAGACGAATCAAGTAGAGAAGAAAATGTAAAAAGTGCAGTTGGAGAGATGATAATGTAAGAGAAGGCAGTAAGGGGAAGATGGGCAGAATATTTTAGGGAGTTGCTAAATGTGAAGGAGGATAGGGAAGGAAAGATAGCTGCAGTGGGAAATGCGAAGAAAATGAGAGTGATGAGTGAGGAAAATGGAGGAGAAATAAGGAAGGGTGAGGTGAAGGCAGTTGTTAAGATGATGAAAGCAGGTAAGGCACCTGGTCTGGATGGATACCATGCAGAATGTCTGAAAAAGGGAGGTACAGTGATGGTGGACTGGTTGGTGAGGTTATTTGATGTTTGCCGGAGAGAGGGTAGAGTGCCGGAAGACTGGAGGAGTGCCTGTATAGTTCCACTTTACAAGGGAAAATGGGACAAGTGTGAATGTAGTAGTTTCAGAGGGATTAGCTTGTTAGGTGTAGTTGGGAAGGCTTATGGGAGGATCTTAATTGAGAGGATTAGGAGAGGAACAGAAGGAGTAATTGGTGAGGAGCAGTGTGGATTTAGGACAGGTAGAGGTTGTGTAGATCAGATCTTTGTGGTAAGACAGATATGTGAGAAAGCTATAGGAAAGGGGAAGCATGTTTTTTGGGCTTTTATGGATCTGGAAAAGGCTTATGATAGGGTAGACAGAAAGGCACTGTGGGAGGTTATGCAGATATACGGGATAGGAGGAAAGCTTCTGGGAGCTGTCAAGAGTTTTTATGAGAGTAGTAGAGCTTGTGTCAGGATTAGAAATGGAGAGAGTGAGTGGTTTGAGGTAAAGGTGGGACTTCGTCAAGGATGCGTTATATCGCCCTGGCTGTTCAACTTATACATGGATGGGGTGGTGCGAGAGGTAAATGCAAGGGTAGTGGGCAAGGATTGGAGATGGTTAAAGAAAATGGAGAAAAGTGGGAGGTGAGCCAGCTGTTGTTTGCTGACGACACTGCGCTTGTGGCAGGATCGGAGGTGGGATTGAGGAAGCTGGTGGCAGAGTTTAGGAGAGTGTGTGATAGAAGAAAGCTAAAGATAGATGTGGGTAAAAGTAAGGTGATGAGATGTACAAGGGGTGAAAGTGGCAGTAGACTGGAAGTGAGCATTAAGGGAGAGCGACTGGAGGAAGTGAATGGTTTTAGATACTTGGGTGCAAATGTGGCAGGAAAAGGTGGAGTGAAGGTGGAGGTAGAATGTAGATTGAGAGAAGCGAGTAAATGCCTTGGTGGATTAAAGAGTGTAATGAGGAATAGACACTTGGGAATGGATGCTAAGAGGAGACTGTATGAAGGAGTGATTGTGCCAACAGCACTGTATGGGGCAGAAACATGGAACATAAGAGAAGAAGAGAGAAGGAGTTTGAATGTGTTTGAGATGAGTTGTTTGAGAAGTATGATGGGGGTTACTAGGCTAGATAGAGTGAGAAATGAGAAGGTGAGGAGGGGAACAGGGGTGGAAAAGGAGCTGGGAGATAGGGTTGATGAAAGAATATTAGGATGGTTTGGACACATGGAAAGAATGAGTGAAGAAAGACTAGTAAAAGAGGTATGGAAGGCAGATGTGGAGGGAGTGAACATGAGGGGACGTCCTAGGATGAGATGGATGGATGGGGTGAAGGGAGCTTTGGGAAAGAGGGGAATGTCTGTTGAGGAAGGACGGGAGAGGACAAAAGACAGGGGTGAATGGAGAATGGTTGTATATGGATGATGTTGTGATTGCATGAGGTGGAATGGGCGTGGGGGTGGGGGGTGAGGTGGTATGTGTGAGCAAAATTTGACGCAGCCCGAAGGGATTTCTCTCCGTCCTCTCCTTATATGCAATGGGGGGACGGAGAGGGGGATCGCCGATTTAATGAAACGGCTTTGCTGTGGATGTGCTGTGTCTTGCGACACTGCTTCTGACCCAGGGCAGTGGACAAGGTGCAGGGATGACCCGTCATCCAGGAGGTGCTCAGATAAGAGGGAGGGTGGAGGGGTGTGGAGTGTATTTAGGGATGGAATGGGTGGAAATGATTTATGCCTTTCCCTTTTTGGCTACCTCCCTTGTAAGGGGGAAGAAGCCTTGGTATATGTATGTAGTATTATTATTAACAATCATCATCATTGTTCTTGTCATTACTATTTTTATTATTCTAACTAATTATTATTATAGTTATTACTATTATAATCATTATTCCCATTATAATTATTATCATTATTTCTTGTTTTACTTAGAATTCTTACGTTTGTTATTTGTTATTTACATTATTATAGTTTTATTTATTGTTTTATTATTAATATGATTTTTTTTTCCGTATCCGACCTAGATATGGATCAAAAGGTCTCCTGTCGGCATGCTCCGCCTTTGTAATCCTCTTTGTAATCCTTTATTACTAACGAAAAAGGGCGATTTTATCGAAAATAAAAGTAATTAGCATTCTTTTCTGAGTGGACATTTATCCCCAAGCATAAAAATGCTGCGTTGCCTCTGATCCGTAAGAATGATCGGCGATTTAACTAAAATGTCGACTTTTAAGGTGGATGGCAAGAGGTAGAAAATGGGGACGACAGCTATAGTCGCAGGAGTTATATATATTTTCTTCTATTTCTTAGGATGTTTGACATATATTATTTACCCTCCCCTGGAAAGATATGATTTAATTGCTTTTTGTTATATTTTTGAATAAGGATGTTAAGTTTCCTTCTGGAATATTAATTTTTGTAGAGCATCCAGCGGACGCACGACTCCGTGCAACAAGGGCGGAACTACATCAACGCCGGGCGAGTCAGCGCGTCAGTCAACAGGCGAGATGAGAGTAAAAGGATGAAATCCGTGGGTGCGCTTACCCATCATATTTACCTAATTGTAGTGTACAGGAAAGGAACAACAATCGTGGGGTCCCGTCTCCCAATCTCCAATTACATACATAGTCTTAAATTCATGTATAGTTCCAAATATATCCTTGATTTCCAATTGTCGTAGATTTAAATTCATGCATTGTTTGTGTGCACTGTCCAAAGTAACCCTTCAATTTACCAGAGTAAACCTGAATATAGCATTAAATAACGTAATATCGCCAAGACACTGTTTTCAGCAAGAAAAAACAAAACATACAGTGGAAACCACATTACTCGATACGGTCAAAAAATAATAAATTCTCAAGCGGGAATATGCTTGACAACCTAAAAGTCATGCTAGACTGGCAAAAACAACGCTTAATTTTTTATTCCTCAAAAAGATCTGTTTCTATAATATTTTTCATTGAAATAACCCAATGTCATGGATGAATTATTTAGTGCAATTATGTGAAATGTTTTCTCCACTGTTCGACATGACGTCACACGGGATATTAGACAACTAAAAATTATGCTAGACTGGCAAAAATCATGCTTAATTTTTTATTCTTCATTATAACTTAGATTTTTATAATATTGTTTCATTAGAATAACCCAATGTCATGGGTGAATTATGCCCATTTTAGTATATTGTGTGAAATGTTTTCACGACCGCGCGACATGACGTCACACGGGAATATATTAGGCAATAATTAAAAATCATGCTAGACTGGCAAAAACCACGCTTAATCTTTTATTCTTCATAATAAGTTAGGTCTTTATGATATTTTTTCATTAAATAGCCCATTGTTATGATTCAATTATTATTGTATTATAGAATCTAAAAGTATTGCATTAATATACATACATACATATACCAAGGCTTTTTCCCCCTTCCAAGGGAGGTAGCCAAAAAGGGAAAGGCATAAAAACACTCCCACCCATTTCATCCCTAGATACACTCCACACCCCTCCCACCCTCCCTCTCATCTGAGCACCTCCTGGATGATTAAATGAAGCGGCCTTGCTGTGGATGTACTGTGTCTTGCGACACTGCTTCTGACCCAGGGCGGTGGGCAGGGTGCAGGGATGACCCGTCATCCAGGAGGTGCATTAATATAGAACGTAAAAAGTGATGCGTCATTTGTGTGTGTGTTCGTATGTGAGTGACAGGGAAACTTCTTGAACTTGTTAATTACCATTTTCTATTTACAAAGTTAATTATCCTTTTATTTATAATGCGAAAGTTGAATAAATGGGATATAGATTATTAATATCAAAATTGAATTGTTGTATAACTGAAATTGGATTAATGTAATATTCTGTGTGCAAGGAATGATTGTAGAAAATTGATTATTGGCAACTGCCCTTGGTCACGCTATTCCAGCGTGAAGTCACGTCACGTACGCAGAGTTCCAAGCGGGTCAGCATTGAAAGAGGTTGACAAGTGACAGTGAGAGTGGTTGCGCATGCTTCCTTTGTGCCTTGAAATAAACCAACGTGTGAACACCAACGCCTCTTCATTACTGACCACCTTATTTATTGAAATAATCTACATTATGACCATTTTAGTTTATTACGTGAAATGTTTTCATGTCTGCGCGAGCGACATGACGTCACGTGGGAATATATTAGACAACTAAAAACTGTGCTAGACTGGCAAAAATACCTGATTAATCTTTTATTCTTCATAATAAAATGGTATTTATAAAAGAAATTCATTAAAATAGCCCAATGTCATGGGTGAATTATGCCCATTTTTGTATATTATGTGAAATGTTTTCACGACTGAAGAGAGGCTTAGGTACCTAAACTTACACTCTCTGGAAAGACGCAGAGTGCGGGGTGATCTAAGAGAAGTGTTCAAGTGGATCAGAGGCTATAACAAGGGAGGTGCAAACAAGGTCATCATAATAAAAGAACAGGGCAGGACTCGCAATAATGGGTATAAACTGGACAAATTTAGATTTAAGAAGGAAATAGGCAAGAATTGGTTCCCTAATAGGGTGGTCGATGAATGTAATAAACTTAGTAACCATGTAGTAAGCGTTGAAACTATCAGTTGTTTCAAAAAACGACTAGACAACTTTATGAATGGGGACGACAGGTGGTGATGGATACGGAGCTGCCTAGTATGGGCCTTAGGGTCTTTTGCAGTCTCCTTTATTCTTATGTTCTTATGTTGACCGCGCGACTTGACGTCACATGGTAATATGTTAGACAACAGCTGATAATTATGCTAGACTGGCAAAAATCATGCTTAATCTTTTATTCTTCATAATGAATTAGGTTTCTATAATATTTTTTCACTAAAATAGCCCAAAGTCATAGGTGCATTAAGCCCATTTTAGTATACTATGTGAAATGTTTCCACGACCGCGCGACATGATATCACACGGGAATGTATTAGACAACTAAAAATTATGCTAGAATGGAATTAATCATACATAATCATTTATTCTTCATAATGAATTATGTTTTTATAATTGTTTTTCAATAAAATAGGCAAATGTCATGGGTGAATTATGCCCATTTTAGTATATTATGTGAAATGTTTTCACGACAGCGCGACATGATGTCACATGGGAAAATATTAGACAACAACTAAAAATTAAATCATGATTAATATTTTATTCTTCATAATAAGTTAGGTTTTTATAATATTTTCTAATTAAAATAGCCCAATGTCATGGGTGAATTATGCCCATTTTTGTATATTATGTGAAATATTTCCACGACCTCGCGACATGACGTCACACAAATATATGTTAGACAACAACTAAAAATTATGCTAGAATGGCAAAAATCATGATTAGTCTTTTATTCTTCATAATGAATTAGGCTTTACAATATTTTTTCATTAAAAATAGCCCAATGTCATGAGTGAATTATGCCCATTTTAGTTTATTATGTGAAATGTTTTCACGACCGCGCGACATAACGTCACACGGGAATATGTTAGACAACTAAAAATTATGCTAGACTGGCAAAAATCATGCTTAATCTTTTATTCTTCATAATAAATTAGATTTTAGAATATTTTTTCATTGAAATATCCAATGTCATGGGTGAATTATGTCCATTTAGTATAGTATGTGAAATGTTTTCTCTACCGCGCGACATGACGTCACACGGCACACACACACACACACACACACACACACACACACACACACACACACACACACACACACACACACACACACACACACACACACACACACACACACACACACACACACACACACACATACATACACATACACACACACACACACACACACACACACACACACACACACACACACACACACACACAC
>NW_027467517.1:170000-195000 GCF_046742065.1 Oratosquilla oratoria
AGACTGATGCAGCAGCAGCATTGGGTTTAGATTGGACCAATTTCGATTTAATTAAGAAGGAAAGGAAGGGGCAAGAATTGGATGGATGGAGATGACAGGTGATGATGGAACTCACAAGTGTAGGCCATATGGTCTCCTGCAGCCTCCTTCGTCATGTTATTATGCTTTTCTTGTGTTATTATACTCTTATGTAAGTTCCCAAACTCCTGCCTAGACAACGGCATGGAACTCCCAAGTGTAGGCCCTATGGTCTCCTGCAGCCTCCTTCTCCATGTTCCTATGTTATTATGCTCTTCTTATGTTCTTATGTAAGTTCCCAAACTCCTGCCTAGCCACCAGACAGATGGTAATGGAAATTAAACTCCCAAGTGTAGGCCCTATGGTCTCTTGCATCCTCCTCCCTTCTTTTCAACATCTCCGAGTGGTGGACTTTGAGACTGTGCTGCGGACAAGGGGGGCCTTTGCACGAGTCAGTTCCTGGAGTTCACGGGGACCATTTGGCCCTTGGGATTCCACAGGATCTGCGGAACGACCAACACTGTGAGTAGTAGACTTCCAGTCAGACGCCCGACTCATCCCAATCTCCCCTTACCGGTCAGATGCCCGGAAGACGGGTCGCCGCCCCCTCTGTCTGGCTGCCGATGATGGGTCGCCGCCCCCTCTGTCTGGCTACTGAAGACGGGTCGCCGCCTCCTCTTTCTGGCTGCCGAAGACGGGTCGCCGCCCCCTCTGTCTGGTTGCCGAATACGGTTCGCCGCCCCCTCTGTCTGGCTGCCGAAGACGGGTCGCCGCCCCCTCAGTCTGATTCTCGTAGACGGACCACCATCCCCTCTCTCTGGCTGCCGAAGACGGGTCGCCGCCCCCTCAGCCTGGTTCTCGAAGACGGGTTGCCCCCCCCCCCTCTGTCTGGCTGCCGAAGACGGGACGCCGCCCTCTCTGTCTGGCTGCCTAAGACGGGTCGCCACCCCTCCTTCTGGCTGCCGAAGACGGGTCGCCGCCCCCTCTCACTGGCTGCCAAAGACGGGTCGCAGCCCCCTCTTTCTGACTGCCGAAGACGGGTCACCGCTCCCTCTATCTGGCTGCTGAAGACGGGTTGCCGCCCCCTCTGTCTGGCTGTCGAAGACGGGTCACCGCCCCCAAATCCGGCTGCCGAAGACGGGTCGCCGCCCCCTTTCTCTGGCTGCCGAAGACGGGCGCAGCCCCCTCTTTCTGACTGCCGAAGACGGGTCACCGCTCCCTCTGTCTGGCTGCCGAAGACGGGTCGCCGCCCCCGCTGTCTGGCTGCCGAAGACGGGTCGCCGCCGCCTCCTTCTGGCTGCTGAAGACAGGTTGCCGCCTCCTCTCTCTGGCTGCCGTAGACGGGTTGCCGCCCCCTCTGTCTGGCTGCCGAAGACAGGTCGCCGCCCGCACTGTCTGGCTGCCGAAGACAGGTCGCCCACCCCTCCTGGCTGCTGAAAATGGGTCGCCGACCCCTATGTCTGGCTGCCGAAGACGGGTCGCCGCCACCCTATTTCTGGCTGCCGAAGACGGGTCCCCGCCCCCTCTGTCTGGTTGTCGAAGACGGGTCGCCGCCCCCGCTGTCTGGCTGCTGAAGACGGGTCACCGCCCCCTCTCTCTGGCTGCCGAAAGACGGGTCGCCGCCCCCTCTCTCTGGCTGCCGAAGACGGGTCGCCGCCCCCTATTTCTGGCTGCCGAAGACGGGTCGCCGCCCCCGCTGTCTGGCTGCCGAAGACGGGTCGCCGCTCTCTGTGACTGGCTGCCCATGACGGGTCGCCGCCCCCTCTGTCTGGCTGCTGAAAACAGGTCGCCTCCCCCTATGTCTGGCTGCCGAAGACGGGTCGCCGACCCCTCTGTCTGACTACCGAAGACGGGTTGCCGCCCCCTATGTCTGGCTGCCGAAGATGGGTCGCCGCCCCCTGTGTCTGGCTGCCGAAGACGGTTCGCCGCCCCCTCCTTCTGGCTACCGAAAACGGGTTGCCGCCTCCTCTCTCTGGCTGCCGAAGACGGGTCATCGCCCCCTCTGTCTGGGTGCCGAAGACGGGTCGATGCCCCCTCTTTCTAGTTGCCGAAGACGGGTCGCCGCCCCCTATGTCTGGCTGCCGATTACGAGTCGCCGCCCCCCCCCCCTTGTAGAGGGGGTTTACACGGTCTAACGGTTCGTCGAACGTGGTTCGACAGACACGTGGTTAAAGTGATGTGTGAACGTGTGAGCGGGGTATTTGGGGGTTTAATCAACGTGTTCGACAACCAAATACCCCGTTCACACATCACTTTAAACACGTGTCTGTCGAACCGCGTTCGACAAACCGTTAGACCGTGTAAACCCCCTCTAAGACAGAGGGGGCGGCGACTCGTAATCGGCAGCCAGACATAGGGGGCGGCGACCCGTCTTCGGCAGCCGGACAAAGGGGGCGGCGACCCGTCTTCGGCAGCCAGACAGAGGGGGCGGCGACCCGTCTTCGGCGGCCAGACAGAGGGGGTGGCGACCCGTCTTCGGCAGCCAGAAAGAGGGGGCGTCGACCTATCTTCGGCAGCCAGACAGAGGGGGCGGCGACCCGTCTTCGGCAGCCAGAAGGAAAGGGCGGCGACCCGTCTTCGGCAGCCAGATAGTAATATCTCTTTATATTAAGCTATATTAATTTCGATCTATATTCTATATATTTTTGTTTTTGATTGATGTAATTTTGCTTAGTGTGTAGATGGAAATCGACGGCATTTTTGCCTAGTGTGAAGGAGGAAATCGACGGTATTTTTGCCTAGTGTGAAGATGAAAATCGACGGCATTTTTGCCCTGTGTGAAGGAGAAAATCGACGGCATTTTTGCTTAGTGTGAAGATGGAAATCGACGGCAGTTTTGCCTAGTGTGAAGATGGAAATCGACGGCAGTTTTGCCTAGTGTGAAGGAGGAAATCGACGGTATTTTTGCCTAGTGTGAAGATGAAAATCGACTGCATTTTTGCCCTGTGTGGAGAAATCGATTTTGCTTAGTGTGAAGATGGAAAGCGACGGCAGTTTTGCCTAGTATGAATATGGAAATCAACGGCAGTTTTGCCTAGTGTGAAGGAGGAAATCGGTCTTTGCCTATTGTGAAGATGAAAATCGACTTCATTTTTGTCCTGTGTGAAGAAAAACGACAGTATTTTGGCTTAGTGTGAAGATGAATATCGACGGCAGTTTTGCCCTGTGTGAAGGAGAAAATCGACGGCATTTTTGCCTAGTGTGAAGGATGAAATCGACGGTATTTTCCCAAGTGTAGATGAAAATCGACGGCATTTTTGCCCTGTGTGAAGGAGAAAATCGACGGCATTTTTGCTTAGTGTGAAGATGGAAATCGACGGCAGTTTTGCCTAGTGTGAAGATGGAAATCGACGGCAGTTTTGCCTAGTGTGAGGGAGGAAATCGACGGTATTTTAGCCTAGTGTAAAGATGAAAATCGACGGTATTTTTTGCTAGTTGTGTAGATGGAAATCGACGGTATTTTTGCCTTGTGTGAAGGAGGAAATCGACGCAATTTTTGCCCTGTGTGAAGATGGAAATCGACGGAATTTGGTCTAGTGTGAAGATGGAAATCGACGGTGTTTTTGCCTAGTTTGAAGATGGAAATCGACGGTGTTTTTGCCTAGCTTAAGACGACGTGAAAGGGAAATCCAGATGTCATGGTATCCAGGGGCGAAATTTTCAGGTCAGCAAGTGGCCTTACGTAACACTGAACGAAACATTCTGAGAAAGCCGTGTAGAGAAAAATGTTTTAAGAATATAGAAAAAACGATGAATTTTGACAATTGTGTTCTTATTAAAACTGAGCGAAACATTCTGAGAAAATACTTAAATACATATAGAGAGAAACGTTTTAAAATATAGAAAAGACGATGTATTTTGACAATTGTGTTGAACGAAACATTGTGAGAATTTTTTTAAACACGTGGAAAGAAAGATGTTTTAAAAATATAGAAAATATGATGGATTTTGATGCGACGTGACGTCATAACGTCGGCATCAGAGCGCGGGAAGATTTTTTGGTTCTTGTGTATGTATGGTCATCGCGCGTAGGCAACTTTTCCCCCGACTTTTGGCGATGATTTTTAGGACCAAAAACTCGATCAGGAAACTTTATATATATATATATGTATATATATATATATATATATATATATTTATATTTTTATGTGTGTGTGTGTGTGTGTGTGTGTGTGTGTGTGTGTGTGTTTGTGTGTGTGTGTGTATGTATATATATGTATATATATATACATATATATATATATATATATATATATATATATATGTATACACACACACACACACACACACACACACACACATATATATATATATATATATATATATGTATGTATATATATGTATATATATATATATATATATATATATATATATATATATATATATATATATATATATACACACAAATAGCGTTTTCTATCGACGTCACGAAAATAATGACGGCAATAGAGCGCGGTGCATTGTGGGATTAATGACGTCTTTCCCAATGGGAGAA
The DNA here is from genome assembly GCF_046742065.1 of Oratosquilla oratoria. Classification (NCBI taxonomy): domain Eukaryota; kingdom Metazoa; phylum Arthropoda; class Malacostraca; order Stomatopoda; family Squillidae; genus Oratosquilla; species Oratosquilla oratoria. The sequence continues at coordinate 174,514 of NW_027467517.1, forward strand.
TCGAAAAATTAGTATTTTTCTTTTTTCTTTTTTGTCAACTATGCATAAGCACAATTGTATGATTATGCAGTTGTTACACATAGATTATATTTCTGACAACAACATATTTCCACCAAAATGTAAATATTTCTTGTCCAAACTCACCCTTTTTGGCGCATTCCGTGTATCTGCATCAAATACAAGGTCTTCATTTGATTCCTTCTTCCTTAAAGAACCTAATTTTGCAAATTTATCGGCAAAAGTAATTATAAAGATACCAAGTATCAAGATGATATAATGTTAATCATCAAAATTCGCAAACACACTAGCAATATGACTTCCGTTGCAGACATCTAGACGTCTTTAAGGACATATTCAACAGCATATGACGGAAAAACATTTTGTTGTTTGGAGATTTGAAGAATACCACGAATCCAAATGCCATAGTCAATATTATCCCATTGTTCATAATCTCACACATGATATTCCAGGATGTTGATAGTATTAACAAACACTATATTTATGTTAAAGTATAATTCAATTTGATAAATCTATTAATGAATATAGGCCTAGGCTAATTGGCGTGGGATTTTAACCAATGGGATTATGACCTTATGGGACTCTGTCATGGATTCGACACAGGCAAGGTCATCATATTTAGACAACAGGTCAGGACTCGCAGTAATGGATTTAAACTAGACAAATTTAGATTAAGTTGTTGTAAGAAACGGTTAGACAACTTTATGCACGGGGTTGACAGGTGGTAATGGACATGGAACTGCCTAGTGTAGGCCACATGGTCTCTTGCAATCTCCTTCGTTCTTATGTTCTTATCCCACTGGGCGCCGACGACCGTTGAGAGCTCGTCCCAGTCAAAAACGACTTTGGTTACAAAATTCAAATATTATTTCCGTTACATCTAGCAAAGATGAAGGGTGAACTAAGAGATTGTGTAAACCTAGATACGGATGTTAGACATACTGTTCAATTGTTCTTAGGGATGTCTAAGTTTCTGTAATAAGCGAAGTCATATTCTAGTTGTATTCAAATGGAGGCTGGAGGTACGATGTGGTAGGAAAAATAGCCCAGTGTAATTGATAACCCTCATGGAGGTCAGCCATTTTGGATTTGCAAGTCTGCACCTAGATGCTACGCAAGTTTGACGACAATTATTAAAAGATCAATCTATTTGTAACGAAAATTCCCTTAATAATAAGAAATATAAAATACTGATAATAATAATTTATATTTTGGCATCCGGCGAATTAACCGACAACAATTCATCGACACGCTCAATTCATCGATATACAGAATTCATAAAAAAATAAAAATATTCTAGTTTGTGTTTTCATCCTTGATTTAGCATACTTTTATCTTTGATAATGAAATAATTACTTTCATAACCTTTATTTAGGATGAAGAATTTCTTTTCGTAGTATTTATCAAGAATAGTTGAAATTCTTTAATGACAAAACTATTGAAAATGACAAATTAGTTTAAACTAAACTTTGAACTATAAATTGGTTTACTCAAAATTATAAAGCTAGGTTATGGGCTATTGCCCGCAAATAATCAACGACGTTGCTATATGAAGGATATCTAATTTCTACAATGTTTTTATCCGTTCAGAATTGTCACTATATTTCTTTCTTTGTGGTTGAGATGAAGTACCAGCCAAGTATTGACCGACTTTGACTTCATTGTAGTTTTGTTCCTTGATTTAGTACACTTTACCTTTGATAATGAAATAGGTAGATTTTCTTTTCGTATTTATTAAGAATAGTTAAAATTCTTTAATGACAGAACTATCAAAAATGACAAATTAGTACTTTTTAAAACTATGGCATAGGACATTTGAGACACAGGTTGCTGGACACCACCCTAATATTTGGAATTTTTTCGACTGCCTGAAGAAAGAACAAAACTATAATGAAGTCAAAGTCGATCAATACTTGGCTGATACTTCATCTCAACCACAAAGAAAGAAATATCGTGACTCTTCTGAACGGATAAAAAAAAAAAAAAAAACATTGTAGAAAGATATCCTTCATATAGTAACGTCGTTGATTATTTGCGGGCAAACATATTTGTCAAACGTGTATGAAGTGATGTTTGACCGTGTGAATGGTTGTCAAACATGTTTGTCAAACGTTTTTGGTGTGATGTTTGACCGTGGGGATGTTTGACAAACAGTTTGACCGTGTGAATGGTACTTTATACGTGAAAATCTCCCTCGATATGTTGATTTGTACACAAACATTTCAAGTTGAAACGTTTAATCAAACGGTTTGTCAAACACGTTTGACAAACGTGTTTGGAGTGACGTTTGACCGTGTGAATGTCAGTTTGTCAAACGTGTTTGAAGTGATGTTTGTCCGTGGGAATGTTTGACAAACCGTTTGTCGAATGAATGAAAGGTAATGATACAAGATCCATTTTAACATTCTTGTAAGTTTTGACTAACTCATTACATAGTGATGGATATGTATACGTTTGTTAAATATAATTCTTTGAAGACATTCTATCCATCATAACTCGTTTTGGAGTTCTGGGAAGTTCAGGATGGCATTCACGTTTGCTTGCTTTGGTCGGTACTAGAAGCGCCGGTGATGCCCAGGGGGAGCAGCTAGGTTCAGCTAGTCCGTTCTCCAACCGGTAGGCCACTTCTTAATGCATCTTCTCTGCCTTATTCGGCTAGAGGCGATAAGGGGTCTGGCGGATAGGAAGAGTATTAGAGTGCAATTCTTCGTCAGGGGTAATGGGGGTGCACAGTCCTGGTTTATCCGAGAAGACGGAGGGGTGTTTCTCGAATAACTGAATTATGCTGTCCCGTTTCGTTTCATCTAGGCCTAGGTGCCCAAGGCACTGAATAGGGTTTGCAAGGAGAGCAGAGTTGGACTTGAGAGCAGTCGTATCGACTTCTCGTATGTTAGGTTCATCGGTAAGGGGGGATTTTACAAGGTAGGATACTGGTCTTTCTAGCGCATCAGTACTCTTTCATGAGATTGAGGTGTATGAGTCTAGAGTCTTTACGACGGCCAGGAGTTGAGGACTACGTCATTTTGCTTATCCAGCCGATGAGAAACTACATAAGGGCCCTGGAATTTGATAGACTGGTAAGAGAAGAAGTACCTCATCACCTGGATTGAATTTCCTAACTTTAAATTTGTAAAAATGAGCCTTTATTTTTTGTTCAGAGGGGCTTTTCTCGGTAAAAATTTTACCATTGGACTTGAAGTTTTTAAAGGCATCTTCACAGGGGGGAAAGGTATCTTTTACTACATAGGTCACTGGTTTATGAGGACCGTAAGATTTTGGTCCAGTACAGTGGGTAGGTGTTTTCCATCCACTTGGGCACTTTGACACTCTTCAACCTGCCTCCGGGCATCGAGTGATGTGTTGGCCAGGTGTATTAGCAATGCTCATCAACATGGTCATGTCCCTTGTTCTCCTCAGCTTTCTCAGTCTACAGTTCCTACTCCTAGTTCCCCTCAATCTACAGTTACACCCCCTCCCCTGTTGTGTACTTTTTGTAACAGGTCTGGTCATTCGAGCGATTTTTGTTACCGCCGTAGGCGCCAGGTACACAAGTCAAAACTGTCCCCTGTTCGTAGGAGTGTACCTACTGTTTCTTCTAATCTGTCGCATGACCTTTCCAGAGTAGGATCTCCAGGTAGACTCAGTTATTGCCATATCCATGGTCATTGTACACATTCGACTGATCAATGTTTCAAGGTTTTGAAACTTAGGGATGAGACTTCTCACCAGCCTCGTCAATCCCATTTTTTACAGTAGTTACAGTGAGGAGAAAGGGGTAGGGATATAGGTCTTTCCTGCCTGCTTATCATCGGGAGTGGCAAGGGAACCTACTGATGACTTTACGAAATTACCTCCCCGCTGCACGTTCAACCTGTTAAGTACCGCGTATTGATCGACCAGTAATGCTGCTTCAGTACATATTTCCCATTTAAATGAAGCATGATTTGGAATGGAATTCTGCGTTTAGATTCCTCGAGGACCAACAAGTTAAAGAGTTGATCATAAGTCTTTACTTTAGTGGCAGAGAGCCATTGCTTAAAGATTCTGAGTTTTTCAGAGGCAAATTCGACAAATGTCGAGTTAGTTGATTTGGTCAAATTTCGGAACTATTGACGGTGAGACTTAGGGGTAACTTGATAGGCATTGAGGATACTAGATTTGACTAATTCATAGGATGAGTACTCCTCAAGACTGCTGAAGACTTTGGCGGCTGTTCTTACCAATTTGCTTTGTATAATCCATACTCATTCTTCTGCGGGCCAGTTGAAGTGCTTAGCTAGACGTTCAATTTGCCTAAAGAAGTATTCTGGGTCTGACTCATTAAAATTGGGAATAGAGGCAACTTGGTTATTAAATAGGTGGGCAGATTTATTATTCCTATCTATTTCAGACAATGCTAACCTACGTTGGTATTCCACTTCAAGGTCTCTTTCTCTGTTCTCACGTTCTCTCTCTTTCTTCTCGTTCTTTCTCACGTTCTGTCAATCTCATTAATTCAAGCTCCCGCTCTTGTCTCATTCTCTCTCTCTAGTTTAATTTTCTCTAATTCTAAAGATACAACTGATTTACTGAAGGGAGAGTTAGGGGGGAGCGCGGGCTTCGGGCTGTAAGGGGGGATCACTATTGCTTACATCCGGGTCTCTTTCAATTACGTCACGAGCACTCTTCTAGCGATTTAATTCGAATGCGTCTGCATCCAGTACCAACGAATCTACGAGGTATTCGATGACCACTCGTTTGAGTTTATGTTTTCGTAGTTTAGCAGGAGCATTGATTTGGTAGGTTTGAGCCAACAGTCTCCAGTCATCCTTCTTGAGATTATACTCTAACTGATCCACCGAGGGATTTTTGACAAAAGTTTCTGTATTGAAAGGCATTGTGAGTGTCTATACTCGTAGAATTCCATTCCAGAAAATTAGTATTAACCAATTCTTGGACTTCACACACGGAAATGGACTAATTCCCTGTTCGGGTGGAGTGAAATCTGTGGTGGGTCTCTGTAAGAACCCGGTCTATGAACATTTATTCTATAGACGGTATGTATACTAAGATGTCAGCGCTCAGACTATGCGCCCGAAACTTAGGTATAGTCTTAGAGGTTTCCCGATAGGAAAGAGGAAAGCTCACACACAGACTGTCGCTGAATCAGAATATGGCTAACTAATGGTCTGAATCTTAGAATACACGGCTTACTGTGCAGGTATATTGAACTTTTGAAGCTGTGGGGGGATAGTATGAATCTCCTAAGCACAGACACTGAGGAAAGGTCACTTGCTTGGTTTCGCCTGAGTTAATGTAAAGAATGGAACTTAATTTGAGTCTAGGGGTAAGTCGAGTTCCAGTTCGGGAGCAAGCCCATAACAATAAAGTGGAATGTATAGATAATTTAGGTAGATAAAAGTACGTTTCGAGGAAAAGCTCTATTTGAGACTGGTTGAAAGTAAGGATTATAATAGAGGTAAGATAGAAGTCTGCACGAAACTAAGATAAATTATATTTACAAAAAGAAAATAAAGCTTTACTGTTTAACATTTACGAACATACACTCAAAGTACACGGGGACATTTAACATAAACACATACAAGAGAAATAACAAAAGTTCAAGACACAAGTAAACACATACAAAAGAAATGATATACAAGTCCAAGACAAATTGTCAATACTAATACTTGCGAACAAAACTGCGGTGTACCGATATTACAGCGACGAAGGGGCGAGACCTGGGGGTGATGTCCACATAAGAATAGAGGAGACTGCAGGAGACCATAAGGCCCACACTAGGCAGCTCCGTTGGGTTGTAGGTAAGGGTCAGTCCGTGTGTCGGCTGAAAGCCGGTTCCTCCATCTTTACGTAGTCGCGGGGGGGGGGGCGTGGCCAAGCGTTTCATGGTAAGGTTCGAACACCAACGTTGAGGTGACGATGATGGTTACGAACCATATTCGAAGCTGTTAGTAGCAGGCGGGAGATTTGATGGTCGTCCGATTCACGGTTGGCTATAACAATATATATACATACATATATATATATATATATATATATATATATATATATGTATATATATATTACAAAGGATTACAAAGGCAAAGCATGCCGACAGGAGACCTTCTGATCCATATCTAGGTCGGATGCAAAAAAAAAAAAAAAAAAAAAACATATTAATAATAAATTAAAACTATAACAATGTAAATAACAATTAAAATACATAAATAAATGCATTGGTATAGTTGAATAACAAACGAACAGGTAAATAGTAAATGATAATAAATTGACATATAACTAATAATAAATGAAAATCAGACAGACAAATTATAACAAAACAAAAACAAATAATATAACATAAATTATAATAATTACAGCATCTTACTTAGGTATTTATCTAAATGATTCTTAAAGCTTCGAACTGAATTACATTGCACTACCTGTGCAGGAAGTTTATTCCATTCATTAACTACACGGTTGGCAAAGTTGTTTCTACCTACTTCCAAATTGAATCTATTTCCGGACAGTTTGAGACCATTGTTTCTTGTCTGATTCTCATTCAATGTGAAAATTTGGTCACTTTTGATGTTGTCAATTCCCTTTAAAATCTTAAAGACCTGTATCAAGTCACCTCTGAGTCTACGCTTTTTTAGGGAAAACAGATTCATGTGCTTAAGTCGATTTTCGTATGATTTATTTTTGATATTTGGAATCAGTTTTGTGGCTCGCCGTTGTACTTTTTCCAGTCTGTCAATGTCTTTAATGAGATTCGGTGACCATACGGAAACAGCATATTCCAAATGTGGACGAACTAACGATTTATATAGCTTGTTAATGAGTAATGGACTTTTGAAATCAAAAGATCGCGCAATCTATATATATTCATTTATGTATATATATATATATATATATATATATATATATATATGTATATATATATATATATATATATATATATATATATATATATATATATATATATATACATACATATATATGCAAGGTAACCACTTAAGAAAATAAACACGTTCCTAGTGTTCTTATTACACACACACACACACATATATATATATATATATATACATGTATATATATATGTATATATATATTTATATTCATATATACGGTATATATATACATACATATATATATATATATATATGTATATATATACATGTATATATATATATATATATATATGTATATAATATATATATATATGTATGTATATATACATGTGTGTGTGTGTGTGTGTGTGTGTGTGTGTGTGTGTGTGTGTGTGTGTGTGTGTGTGTGTGTGTGTGTGTGTGTGTGTGTGTGTGTGTGTGTGTGTGTGTGTGTGTGTGTGTGTGTGTGTGTGTGTGTGTGTGTGATTCACCACTATGGTCTTTGTATCACGTGCTGGACACGTGATCGACAGCTATTTCCCTCTCGGAAGAGAGCTCAGATCTCGTATGACCGATCTATGGGTAATGTTGTGACCTTACACGCACACACACACCCAATTCCCCGCCCACGAGAGTTGGAGTAACGACTCGAAGCGCAGCGATACTGAAATTATTTTAGCCCTGGGCACGATTTGAACCCGGCCCTCGCCAATATGTGTGGTGTGTGGTGTGTGTGTGTGTGTGTGTGTGTGTGTGTGTGTGTGTGTGTGTATGTGTGTGTGTGTGTGTGTGTGTGTGTGTGTGTGTGTATGTGTATGTGTCTTTGTGTGAGTGTGTGTGTGTGTGTGTGTGTTTATGCGTATGTGTTTCTGTGTGTGTGTGTATGCGCGCGTGTGTGTATGTGTGTGCGTGTGTGTTTCTGTATGTGTGTGTGTGTTTGTGTGTGCGTGCGTGCGTGTGTGTGTGTGTGTGTGTGTATGCGTGTGTGTGCTTTTGTGTGTATGCGTGGGTGCGTGGGTGTATATGTGTGTGTGTTTGTGCGTGCGTACGTGCTTGTGTATGTGTGTTTGTGCGTGTGGTTGTGTGCGTGCGTTTGTGCAAGCATGTGTGTTTATGTGGGTATGTGTGTTTGTATTTCTGTGTGTGTATGTGTGTGTGTGTGTGTGTGTGTGTGTGTTTGTGTTCGTATGTATGATTGTGTGTGTTTTGTGTACAATTTATTGTATACATACATATTGTTACATATACCAGTATACTATATATGTAATGTATGAATATATTGATAATTTTAGCGAAATGATGTCAGTTATTCAACGGACGAGAATTGGGCGTTATGTTCTGGACGTCACATGTAGGGAGATATCCAAACGTTTTTGGTCGACGTCTTAATGTTGTATTGAATCATGTTTAGCCCTGTAAGATGCGTTATCATTTTTGTATACTGTGCTATAAACATGTCAAACCGGATTATTATTATGTTTTTTCTGTTGATGTAATGCAAACTATGTATTAGTTCAAGGTATTGTGTAATATGTTTTCGTCCTATTTATACGAGTAGTTTCGCAAGCGTGCGTGCAAATACGTTTAGTCTGTCTTGGCCAATCAGGTTCAAACTCCATAGATGCTGATTCTATGGGGCAATCAGAGGTGAGTTTTTTCTGTAAAAAGGGACTCCCTGCGCGCGTGAAAGTGAGAAAGAATTAGGAGGCCCAATAGGGAGGATGTGGTAGCGGCTGTGTTAATGTAAGTCTTTACTCTCCCTGCTTATATATTTTAGCTCAGCTATTAATTAGGATATTATATATGAAGTTTATGGCAGTGACGCGGGAACCCTGGGCAGTTAAACTCTTGGTGACTATTTCTCTTACAACCCTGTTCAAATTATATTTAAGAACTTGGAATCATGTTTAGAATTTGGTTGTAAATCCTTAATTCAATTATATTTCCTTTGTTATAATTATCTTGTTATTCCTGTTAATCTAATGAATGATGTTAAACTTTCCTTTTGTTTAATTTTTTGACATTTTCATTATGGCGCAAAATTTAATGGAGACCTTGAACAGTTTTATTCTGTGAGCAGATATCCCGAAAGACATAGGGTCTTGGGAATGATTCATATCATCTTAGAATATTTTATGTTACAAGAATATTTTAAGGTACTCGTAATTTGTAACAATATGTTCACATAGTCGTATGCTTAACTCGACTTTGATTATTCTGTAGGCGCCAGGGCTGTGTTAGTGATGGCGGGGAAAGAAGAAGTCAAGAGCACCTCCCAACCCCGTCGTAATACATGACGTGGTATACGACTATACCATATATGTATGTGTAAGTGCGTGTGTTTTGTTTAGAGGATTTGTGTACAAAAGTGCCTCCGGTCGACAAAAGAACGTAGAAAGTACGGCTGGCAAAATTGGCTCTCAATTCCGATACGACTAGAGGTGTCCATGGCAGTAAAAAAAATGATAATAGTAAATAAGTACAAAAACAAAATAAAATAGAATAAAGTGAAATTCAGAAAGAAAGAGATAAATTGTCACATTATTTGCTGGGCTCTAAAGGGTGTTTTACTTTTTCATAGTACATCAGAATCGATAATACTATATCAAAATATGTTGTTCATACAAAATATATAATTAGATTAGTTGTGGACTGCAAGTTTAATGACATTGTAATTTTGAAAATGAATAGACAGATAAGCAGACACATTGACCGTAGAGGAGTATTTGCCTCGGTGGAAGAAATTATTATTATTATTTTTTTTTTTTTTTTGCAAATCTAATTTTAATCAATTTTAATTCACTCTAATATCGTGTTACCTGAGTGCAGAGAGTACATAAAGCTATTTGTCTTTTTCCAGTCATCTGGGGTCTATCGAACATACTGTTTTAGACCATTCAAATCGAGATTTCTTCAGGGTCTTTGTGAGTCGTGGCTTCTTCCTGGGCCGATCTGCTCGCAACCCAGCTTCCAAAAGCCTGTTAATCACAATCCTGGGATGCTAATTAATTTCATCTTCAGCCAACATGGTTTTAATCTATCTGCAAGTTTTTGTTTTGTTTTTTGTTTTTCCAAGAGCTGTTTTCACTTTCTATCAGCCCTTGGTGAAGTTTTCTTCTTTCTGGTACATTTCTTTTTTCCACTACTCGACGTCAAGTCTTCACATCACTGTTCTCCGAAGGGAAATGGTCTTCCGAGTGGGCCGGAATTATTTAAATTATTCCGTGTTTTGATTCGATCCCCAGCAAATATAGGAGCACCCGGACTGACAGCTCTCGTATTTAGGGGCAGAGAGAACCTAGTTATTTTTTTGCCTCACAACATATATATATACTATTTGTGTTCCTGTCATCAAGATCCGCTGTGCTCTTTAATGCTCCCCTTTGAAGGTTGACTTCGTATGTTGTATTCTAGAATCCTTTAAATCATTTAGAATTTTCGGTGTTTTGATTCGATCCCCAGCAAATATAGGAGCACCCGGACTGACAACTCTCGTATTTAGGGGCAGAGAGAACCTAGTTATTCGTTTGCCTCACAATATATATGTATATACACCACTACGATCAATAAGTAATGAGAAAATGTCAGGAGAGACACTATTTGTTTTCATAAGCTTACAAAACTTTGTCTCCTTGAAAATAATTGCCTCTCGCATCTACACACTTCTGCATGCGTCTCTCTCAATCCTGGAAGACCTCCTCAAAGTCCTTTTTCAGTAGTCCCTTCAGGTAACTTTCCGATGCCTCTTTCAGCTCCTCTGTTGACTCTACCAGCCTTTTACAGGGTGAAGGGTGGAACTAGTCGTAGCTCAGGCCTTTGTTTTTGAAGACACGACTCGTGAATTTCCCTGAGCAGCGGGTGTCACTCGAAGCCGGATCTCGATGTTCTTTCCTTCACACATTTGATGAGATCTGGCAGTCAGGTGGAGCTGGTGCCGGTAGGGGTTGGACAAGACTCACTGTCTTTCCTGATTTGACAATCAGACCCAAACGGGAATAAGCAGACTGGAAGTTACTGAGCGACTGCTGCCGTTCTTCAGGTGAGTGGGCAGGTGTACCAATGTCATCGACATTTCCGTCACTTTGGAAATGGAGGTAGTGTTCTTAGAGCTGAGGCGGGATAGGTTGGAAACTCCTCAGTCAAAATTATACTTGACTTCCACGGCATGCTTGTCACGCATCACCTGGATCGTCTGAGACCTGCCCACATGGCTTCTCTCGGGACACTGTTATACGTTCTGGAGCCTTTTCCTGTATGTATTTGGCACAGAAAATAATGTTCCGTCAAGGAACCCACATTCAAGCTCCGGTAGGATTTCCTCTGTAATTTCTTTATGACGATTCAAGATGGTCCTGTCCAAGATCTCCACACTGGAATCATCAGGGCCAACAACCGGGTCTTGATGGCGATTCCACCGTGGTCAAGGAGCTCGATTGGTATGTGATCCGGTCCCGCGGCTTTTTCTCGGCGCATTTGCTTCGTGTGGTCCAAGTGTGACGTCATATATGTTGCATGGGATCTCAGTGTGACGTCATGGAGAACCTGATGAGACTGAATACCGGGTAATCAGGTGAAAACTCTGGTCGATGAGGCCCATTTATGTCTTTTATTGATTCTTTTTTTTTCTTTTTTTTTATCTTCTTCATAATTTTTTCGTGGAACACGATGACAACGCTCAGACCTGCGCCAGTCCTAGGTCCAACAGAAAACCATGAGAGCCCCAGAGTCATTTTTGTTTTTGTTTTTTTGTTTCTCTATTTTGGTGAAAGATAAACGATTTTACTCCTCTCAAGAGGAGCACCAGTGAATACTCGTACATTGGTTAGTTTGCACCAAATCTCGAAACCTTCGAGATTCCGTACAAATTCTCTAATGCATTTCCGGGGCTCCCTTCAGGTGAATAAAATCCTTGACCAATCTCATCGAATTGTAGGGGGTTCTCCGAAAAAGACACCGTGGCACCAATTTTTTTTTTTTTTTTTTTTTTCTCTCTTTAGGAGACTCTTCTGTGTCTCGCTATCTAACCCTTACCTCTGGAGGTCCTGCGGGTAATTTTCCTTCCAAGACCACTTCTGCATCCACGAATCTGAACTGACCTTGTGGAGTCGCTCATGGGGCTCTTCCTTCTCGGCGTGGCGTGGTCTCGTCTCCTTGGTCCTGTGAGAGAAACGAGGCCTGAGAGCGGAGACAGAAAAAGGTCACCATAGATTAGCTTGCTCAAATTTTGACTAAGGGTAAATGAACATACATACATACATACATACATACATACATACATACATACATACATACATACATACATACATACATACATGCATACATACATGCATATATACATACAGACAGACAGACAGGTATACATAAATACATACACCCATATATGCATACACGCATGCATGCATACATATATAAAGGATTACAAAGGCGGAGCATGCCGACAGGAGACCTTTTGGTCCATATCTAGGTCGGATGCGAAAAAAATCGTAATAATAATAAAATAATAAATAAAAACTATAATAATGTAAATAACAAATAAAATACATAAATAAATGCATATGTATAGTCAAATAATAAACAAACAGGTAAATAGTAAATAATAATAAATTGACATAATATAACTAATAATAAATGAAAATCAGACAGACAAATGATAACAAAACAAAAACAAATAATATAAAATAAGTGATAATCATTACAGCATCTTGCTTAGGTGTTTATCTAAATGATTCTTAAAGCTTCGAACTGAACTACATTGCACTACCTGTGCAGGAAGTTTATTCCATTCATTAATTACATGGTTGGCAAAGTTGTTTCTACCTACTTCCAAATTTAATCTATTTCCGGACAGTTTGAGACCATTGTTTCTTGTCTGATTCTCATTCAATGTGAAATTTTTGTCACTTTTGATGTTGCCAATTCCCTTTAGAATCTTAAAGACCTGTATCAAGTCATCTCTGAGTCTACGCATTTTTAGGGAAAACAGATTCATATGTTTTAGTCGATTTTCGTATGATTTATTTTTGATATTTGGAATCAGTTTTGTGGCTCGCCGTTGTACTTTTTCCAGTCTGTCAATGTCTTTAATGAGATTCGGTGACCATACAGAAACAGCATATTCCAAATGTGGACGAACTAACGATTTATATAGCTTGTTAATGAGTGATGGACTTTTGAAATCAAAAGATCGCGCAATCAGTCCTAGAATTTTATTTGCTTTCTCGGAGGCTGAAATACACTGCTTGGATGATTTGAGATCGTTACTGATAATTACGCCGAGATCTTTTTCACTATCCACTTTTGTTAATGAATTTCCAAATAACTTGTAATCGTACCTACTGTTATTTTTACCTATGTGCATTACCTTGCATTTACTTGTGTTAAATTTCATTAGCTACTTTTCAGACCATTGCTGTAATTTATATAATCTTCTTGAATATCTAATTGGTTTAAGTGATCATTTGCCATTCCGCACAGTTTTGTATCATCAGTAAATTTGGAAACAGTAGATTTTAGTTCATTGTCTATATCATTTATATATACTATGAATAGAAGTGGCCCAAGAACGGAACCCTGAGGAACTCCACTTGTAACATTTTCCCATCTAGAAGTTTTTCCATTTAAAACAACTCTCTGTTTTCGACCATTCAACCAATTACTAGTCCAACCTAATAGGCTACCACTTATTCCGTGTAAAGCTAATTTAGTAAGTAGTCTTTCGTGTGGGACGGTATCAAAAGCTTTTGCAAAGTCTAGATATATTAAATCTATATTGTTTCTTTTGTCATAATTCGAGATAACTGTATTGTAGAATTCGAGTAAGTTAGTCACGCAAGAACGTTTCCGTCTGAAACCATGCTGGCTATCATTTATCAAACGGTTACTTTCTAAATGATGTTCGATAGCATCTCTGATGATATTTTCCATTATTTTTCCTACGATTGAAGTCAAACTTATAGGCCTATAGTTATTTGGTTTCTTGTTGTCACCTCTTTTGAATATGGGAGTAACGTTAGCTAGCTTGCATTCTCTTGGGACATCTCCGGATATGATGGATTTCTTGAAAATAATTTCTAATGGAACAACAATCTCATTTTTCATTTCCTTTAAGATTCTTGGATGCCAACCGTCAGGCCCTGGTGTTTTATTAACTTTGAGTTTATCTATACACCTTTTAATTTTTTCTTTTGTTATATTTACCGTAGTAAGTTTACCCCCAGACTTTTCACAGGTTTCAGTTTGGAGTTCACTTTGAGGTGTTTCGTTTACGAATACCGAGCTAAAATAATTGTTTAAGATATTACACATTCCTTCATTTGAATATTCAAATTGACCGTCAGCAGATATTAGTGGACCAATGTGATTCCTAACAACCTTTTTATCTCTAATGTAACTATAGAATTCTTTGGGATTCTCTTTAGATTTATCAGCGATGTTCATTTCGTATTGTCGTTTTCTTTTTCTTATTGTCTTTTTTAAATCTCTCTGTATTGATACATAACTTTCATAGTCATTAGATGCACCCGAGCACTTATATTTCTTATAAGCCTGTCTCTTTTTAGCAATACTTTTTTCAGTTTCTTTGTCGAGCCACTTTGGGCGAGCCTGATTTGGGGGATGTCTGTCCTTAAAAGGAATGTAAGTTTGAATCATCTTAGCGTATTTTGAAAAATTTCCCACATCTAATCTACAGGTCTTTCGTTTAATTTTGCCTCCCAATCTATAAGCTGAAGCTCCTGACGTAGTCCTATGAACTGAGCTTTACTGAAATCGGGTATTTTAGAAACACAAGTATCTATTCTAAAATTGTTTAGGAGTTTAAATCTAACTAAGTTGTGATCGCTATTTGCAACAGATTCACCGACTTCTACATCAGTTACCATGCTTTCGCGGCTAGTGATCAATAGATCGAGTAAGTTTCCATATCTTGTGGGCTCTTTTATATGCTGAATTGAGTAATTGTCACCAAGAAAATCAATCAAGCGACTACCTATATGGCCATGTTCAAGGGTCATCCAATAAATGTCAGTAAAATTGAAATCACCCATTATCAATAAATCCCGGTTGCAGAAACTAGACAGTTCTTGAAATAACAGTTTGTCGTCTGTTAATGATAATGTCATTGGCCTATATATTACACCTATATTCATTTTTTGTCCATTTGTTTGGGTTAACTCAACCCACAAACTATCATATGCATCCTGCTTCACTTTCTCTAAAACACAAGCATGAACATTGTTTTTAACGTACAACAGAACACCCCCACCTTTCTTGTGGTTTCTATCCTGATGAAAATGTTTAAACCCCGCAATATGTATATATATATATATATATATATATATATATATATGTATGTATATATATATATGCAATAAAAACACTAGGAGCGTGTGTTCACAAATGCGTAAGTAACCACTAGGAAAAGTAAACTAACGAAGCAGAGCGCTTTCGTATAATTACATCTTCAGTGCAGATAATGTATCTGCACTGAAGATGTAATTATACGAAAGCGCTCTGCTTCGTTAGTTTACTTTTCCTAGTGGTTATTTACGCATATGTATATATGTGTATATATATGTATGTATGTATGTATATTTATATGTATATATATATATGTATATATGTATACATATGTATATTATATATATTTATATATATATATATATATATATATATGTGTGTGTGTGTATATATATATATATATATATATATATATATATATTTACACACACACACACACACACACACACACACACACACACACACATATATATATATATATATATATATATATATATATATATATATATGTGTGTGTGTGTGTGTGTGTGTGTGTGTGTGTGTATGTGTGTGTGTATGTATGTATATATGTATATAAATATATATATATAAATATATATATATATATCTATGTATATATATATATATATATATATCTATATATATATATATATAACATAAGAACATAAGAATAAAGGAGACTGCAAAAGACCATAAGGCCTACACTAGGCAGCTCCGTATCCATCACCACCTGTCATCCCCATCCATAAAGTTGTCTAATCGTTTTTTAAAACAACTGATAGTTTCAGCGCCCACTACATGGCTACCAAGTTTATTCCATTCATCGACCACCCTATTAGTAAACCAATTCTTGCCTATTTCCTTCTTAAATCTAAATTTGTCCAGTTTATACCCATTACTGCGAGTCCTGCCCTGTTGTTTTATTATGATGACCTTGCTTGCATCACCCTTGTTACAGCCTTTGATCTACTTGAACACTTCTATTAGATCACCCCGCACTCTGCGTCTTTCCAGAGAGTGTAAGTTTAGGTGCCTAAGCCTCTCTTCGTAAGGCAAATTTCCGAGTCCTTGTATCATTTTGGTCATTCTTCTCTGTACTGATTCTAGTGAATTTATGTCCATTCTGTAGGACGGAGACCAAAACTGTACCGCATAGTCAAGGATGGGTCTAACTATCGCTAGATAGAGTTTAATAATTACCTCTGCACTACTATTCGTTACCGTCCTAGCAATGAAGCCTAATCCTCTGTTAGCTTTATTTCTGGCGCTAATGCACTGCTTCCTGGTTTTAAGGTCCGGACTCACCAGAACTCCCAAGTCCCTCTCGCACTCAGATTTTTCTAAAAACGTGTTATCTAAGTTGTATCTATTTTTGGGGTTGTGTAGCCCTACGTTTAACACACATATATATATACGTACTTAGAGCTATTGAAGTTCATTTGCCATTTTACCGACCATTTTAACAGTTTATTAAGATCTTCCTGCAGAATCTGGGCGTCGTCTCCTGACCTAATTAGGCGTCCATTTTAGTGTCGTCCGCAAATTTACTAACACCACTATTTAACCCATAGTCTAAGTCGTTTATATACATAATGAACAACAAGGGACCCAAAACCGAGCCCTGTGGGACCCCACTAGTAACATTGCCCCACCTAGATTTTACTCCATTTCTAGTGATCCGCTGTTTTGTGTTACTAATCCAAGCTCTTATCCATTCTGACACTCTTCCTCCTATTTCATGGGCTTTGGTTTTATTTAGTAGGCTCTGGTGTGGCGCTTTGTAGAACGTTTTGCTAAAGTCAAGGTAAATAACATCGTAATTTTCATTGTTGTCTGACGCCTTATATACTTTAGTGTAAAAGGATAGAAGATTAGTCACACATGACTTACCCTTGGAGAAACCATGCTGTGAATCACGAATTAAATTATGCCCTTCAATGTGTTCTCTGAGTCTATTTACTATTATTGATTCAAGCATTTTTCCTATAACCGATGTCAAACTGATTGGCCTGTAGTTGCATATAGACGATCTATCTCCCTTCTTAAAAACAGGAACAACGTTTGCCTGCCTCCAAGCAGTTGGAACAGAACCAGTGTCTACCGATTTATTGAATATTTCAGTTAACTGGTCGCAGATTTCAAATTTACACTCTTTAAGCATTCTTGGAAAAATTTCGTCTGGACCCGGAGATTTTGTAGCTTTAAGTTTGTCAATCTGCTTGACTACTTCTACTTTACTAATGCTGATATTAGTTAGACTACTTTTTTCATCCCTCTGAAAATCGGATCGCAGTCAGGTACTTTATCTAACCTCTCATTTGTAAACACCGATAGAAAATAATTGTTAAACTCCTCACTCATTTTTTCTTCCGATTCTATCATGACATTTTCATCGTTTTTAATTGGTCCTATTCTTTCTTTATTTTTTGTTCTATAGAGGTGAAAGAAACCCTTTGGGTTGGATTTTGCTTGACTGGCAACCTTGATTTCATAATTACGTTTCGCTGAACGTGTATTCCTTTTAACCATCTTTGCCATTTCGTTATATCTTGATCTAAGGTGTGTTTCCCCGTTTTTTATTTTTACGTAAAGTCCTCTT
This sequence comes from Oratosquilla oratoria, assembly GCF_046742065.1. Classification (NCBI taxonomy): domain Eukaryota; kingdom Metazoa; phylum Arthropoda; class Malacostraca; order Stomatopoda; family Squillidae; genus Oratosquilla; species Oratosquilla oratoria. Next base: position 192,295 of record NW_027467517.1, read on the forward strand.
TTCATTCCGATCTCATGTTTCAATCTGTTCGTCATCCATTTGGGAGTATTACTATTTTTCCGTATTGACTTTAGGGGGATAAATGTGTTTTGTGCATTAATAATTAGATCAGTTAGATTGTTATACATTTCTTCTAAATTGCTGACCTGACTGTTGGGCCCTCGCCCCCAAATGACCTGACCTAAGGTATGCATATTACCCTCCGTGACCCAGACTTGACTACCAGCCCCGCAACGAGAATCGAGAATGTCTGAAACGTCCGCCTGGTTTTTCGTATTCAATTTCAAATAGGTTTTTATATTGTCAAAGTTTGCTTTCCTGAAGTCTGGTACTTGAACGTTATTCGTACTTTTTAATTTTTCCTAAATAACATTAAATCTTATTTCTTGATGATCGCTAAAGCCTAGACTATCTCCCACTATTACGCTGCTAATTTGGTGCTCATTATTTGTTAGAATTAAGTCCAGGGTATTTTGTCCCCTCGTAGGATCGGTAATCACTTGTTTTAGGAAATTATCCTGCACCACATCTAGGAATTTCTTCGCTTCATGATCTCCTATTAAAGTTTTCCAGTCAATGTTTCTATAGTTAAAATCTCCCATGATTACAACGTTTTTGTACTGGGACGCTCTGTGAATTTCATGAATCAGGGAATCAGTCTGCTCAATGCTGAGGTTAGGAGGTCTATACAAGACGCCAATAATAACTTTCTTATTCTTGCCTATAATCTCTACCCAAATAGATTTCGTACAGTCCTCTTCCTTAATCGAATTGTTGATAATACAGTTTAATGTATTTTTAACGAAAAGTGCTAAACCTCCCCCATTCCTGCCGACCCTATCCTTATGAAAAAACTTATATCCTTCTATTTCGATTTCCGGAAGGAAATGTTTATCAGCCATGTTGATCCAGGATTCAGTAATAACTATAATATCGATATTTTCTACGCATGCTCTACCTCGCAGCAAATCAATTTTGTTAATTATGCTCTTGCTATTTGTATAGTAGACTTTAAGTTTATCTTCCCTCCACCTGGTTTGGTGATTTTTTACACAGTCCTCTAAATTGTTTCTATTGTCTAAACTATATTCCGATACTTACTCCACTGCTCCCACGTAATCTACCCGAAAAAAACCCTGTAGGATGCCTACTTCTCGCTCAAGGGATTCAGCAAGGTTCCGAAATCCTCTGGGCGACAAGTGCACCCCATCCCTTTTATATATAGATGATTCTTACCGTAAAAGCGGTCCCAGTTGTCGACAAATGCCCATCCATTGGCCTTACAATGTTTTGCCAGCCTACAATTCATTGCAATAGACCTGGAATGTCACATGCCTCCAACTCTACGCCTCGGAAGGATTCCACATACTACAGGAACACCTCCCCTATTTCTGATCTTGTCTAGCGCATCCCGGTACCGCGCAAATAATTCCTCACTCCCTAACTTACCTATATCATTTCCTCCAGTACTTTAGCAAACTACTGGGTCCTTACCTTCCCCTACTAGACACTCTTCAATCCTATCTCTAACATCTCCTATGCCCGCGCCGGGGAAACACACCTGCGTCCTATGTTTCCTATCTTTGTCGCAGAAAACCCTGTCTAAATACCTCACTTGACTGTCTCCTACTACCAAAATCTTACCTGTTGGCAGGTATCCAGCGTCTGCCCTTTCCTTCTTCTCTTGGATTTCATTAGTTTCTTCTTGCAGATTCGCCAGCACTTGAAACGAGTTTTTGCATTTCAGTGGGGCTGGTGAGGACTTTTTTCCATTTTTCCGCATCTTATTTTTCACCGTATTCCATCCATGCTCATCGCTAATTTTGTCTTCCGTATTATGGACCTTCGAGCGGACAACTCGATTCTCCTCTTTAAGGCACTTAACAGCATCCTCCAAGGCTTCAATTCTACTAAGTAGAGATTGTACCTCTTCGGCGCTGAACACAGTAACACATTCACTCGCCATATCGCTAACTGAAGCAGTTACCCGGTTGACCTGACCTGAGTGACGACTACGGCTTATATATATATATATATGTGTGTGCGTGTGTGTGTGTGTGTATGTGTGTATGTGTATACATATATATGTATATATTATATATCATAAGTACGTATATATATATATATATATATATATATATATATGTGTGTGTGTGTGTGTGTGTGTGTGTGTGTGTGTGTGTGTGTGTGTGTGTGTGTGTGTGTGTGTGTGTGTGTGTGTGTGTGTGTGTGTGTGTATCATAAATACGTATATATATATATATGTATATATAATATATATATATATATACATATACATATATATATATGTGTGTGTGTGTGCATGTGTATATCATAAATACGTATATACATATATATATATATATATATATATATATGTAAATATACATACATTATATATGTATATATATACATATATATATGCAAATATATATACATATATATATGTATATATATATACAGGGGTTGGACAAAATAATGGAAACCTAACATTTTGGCATAATAATCTTTGAACATGTTTTAAACAATCAAAACTTTATATATTTTAATGTTTTTTTTATATTATTGTTCCTATTTGAAATGTTTATCTAAAATAGATTTTTTTTTTTTCAGATATTAAAAGAAATTGGTCCGACCCCATAAAACATAAAAATGGCAGACCTCTCGGACTTTAAAAGAGGCCAAATTGTTGGCGCTCGTATGGCA
>NW_027467517.1:207500-220000 GCF_046742065.1 Oratosquilla oratoria
TGTCACAATAATGTTGATTTCATTAATTATTTGAATAATCTAGAAATTGGTTATGATTTTAAACTAGTTAGTTTTGATATAACTACCTATCCCAAACCTACAATGCTCTTTACCAATTACTCCCTCTGTTCCTCTCCTAATCCTCTCAATCAGAAGCCTCCCATAAACCTTCACAACTACACTCAACAAACTGATCCCTCTGAAACTACTACACTCACACTTTTTCCTTTTTCCCTTGTAAAGTGGAACTACACAGGCACTCCTCCAGTCCTTCGGGACTCGACCCTCTCTTAGACAAACATTAAACAACCGCACCAGCCAATCCACCATCACTGTACCTCCTTTATAAGACACTCCGCATGTCACCCATCCAACCCAGGTGCCTTACCTGATCTCATCATTTCAATAACTGCTTTCACCTCATTTTTCCTTATTTATCTCCCATTTTCCTCACTCATCACAGTCATTCTCTTAGCGCTTCCCATTGCAACTACCTTTCCCTTCATATTCTCCTTCACATTTAACAGTTCCCTAAAGTACTCTCCCCATCTTCATCTTACTGCTTTCTCTTCCATTATCATCTCTCCATCTTCACCTTATACCTTTTCTTCTCTACTTGATTCGCCTCCTCTTCCTCTCTTAATTTCTTACCAACACCTCTTTTCATTACTTTAATAAAAAAAAATTGTAATACTCTTATCTCATTTCACATCTGCTCTCCCCTTTGCCTTCTTTATCATATGCTTTACTTTTCTTCTCTTGTCTCTGTACCAAGGGCCGTTTCTAGGCACAGGCGACACAGGCGATCGCCTGGGACACCATTTGCTTGGGGGGGGGGGGCAAATTGCCATCCAAAATTAATATATAAATAAACGAGAGACAAGTATTTTTTTACGTGAATAATTCAAATAAATAGATATATACAAGTACAACGATGTTTAATGTTTGAAAGCACATTTCACATTTTAGCCGGTTTTCGGTCGAATTTGGCTAACTTATGGACTCAATATGGACCCAAACTCTTTTCCCAGAAAACATTTAGATTAAGCAGAGATGGCTTTAATGACTGGAAAAAACTGTAGTGACACACTCAAAATGCATGAGAACAGTCCAGAGCATACAAAGAATATGGGGTCATGGAAAGAACTGGAGAGCCGTATTAAAAAGGGGCAAACAATTGACAAAGTTGAGCTGGCACTAATAAACACTGAACGGCGAAGGTGGCGAGAGGTACTTACCAGGTTCGTGGCTATAATTCATAGTCTGGCAGAACGAAATGTTCCTCTCAGAGGGTCCACAGAGACACTTTACCAGCCCAATAATGGGAACTTTCTGAAAGAAGTTGAACTCATGGCTCAGTTTGACCCTGTTCTCAAAGAACATATTGCGAGGGTGCAAGGAGGTGCCAGTCCTACATCCTACCTTGGCAATATTATTCAAAATGAGCTTATTGACTGCATCAGTGAGAAGGTTGTGGAGTGCATGGTGACCAAAATTAGAGTCCAAATACTTTTCAATTATTTTAGATTGCACTACAGATTTAAGTCACAAGGAGCAATTATCTGTGATAATTCGAATAGTTGCAGCTGAAGGCACTGCACAAATTAAGGAATATTTTATGGGGTTCCTTGAGGCCGAGCAGACAACAGGAGAAGGCCTCTCAACACTCATCTTCAAAAAACTTAAGGAGAATAAACAATAGGGCAAATATGAAAGGAAAAAACAAGGGAGTTCAGGCTAGACTTCTCCAGTTAAACCCCAGATCTTTATTTGTGCCATGTGGAGCACACACTGTTAATCTGGTTGTGTGTGATGCAGCAAAGAGCTCCTCAGATGCAACTGGCTACTTTGGCTACCTGCAAAAACTATTTAATCTCTTTTCTGCCTCCACTCAAAGGTGGTCGACCCTAAAAAAACATGTGGACATAACTTTGAAATCCTGGGCAGACACACGGTGGGAGAGTCGAATCAACAGTGTTGAGGTTGTAAGATTCCAGGCTGCAAAAGTGAGAGAAGCTCTTTTAGAGGTGAGAGCAAGCACTGCAGATCCAGCTATTAAAATTGAAGTACAAGCCTTAGTAGAAGAGGTGGGATCATACCGGTTCTCTATTCGTACGGTGGTGTGGTATGATATCCTTAGAAAAGTTCAAACTGTGAATAAACTACTGCAATCACAATGCATGCATCTGGATGTAGTTGTTGACATTCTCAAGAAGGATGAAACCTCCCATGTTAACTACAGAGACACTGGGTTTGCTGATGCCCAGACATCTGCCAAAGATGTGTGTGAAGAGATGAATGTGGAAGCTGCACTAAAGCAGAAAAGACTAAGAACTACTAAAAGGCAGTTCTCTTATGAGGCCTTTGATGAACCTATTACCGATGCCTTGAAGAAAATGGAGTTTTCATTTTTCAATGTAGTTGTGGATGTGGCCATTGAATCTCTGAGAGAAAGAACTGGAATGATGAGTGATCACAACTTAGTTAGATTCAAACTCCAAATCAATTTTAGAATAGATACTTGTGTTTCTAAAATACCCGATTTAAGTAAAGCTCAGTTCATAGGACTACGTCAGGAGCTTCAGCTTACAGATTGGGAGGCAAAATTAAACGAAAGACCTGTAGATCAGATGTGGAAAATATTTCAAAATACGCTCACTAAGATGATTCAAACTTACATTCCATTTAAGGACAGACGCCCCCCAAATCAGGCTCGCCCAAAGTGGCTCGACAAAGAAACTGAAAAAAGTATTGCTAAAAAGAGACAGGCTTATAAGAAATATACGTGCTCGGGTGCATCTAATGACTATGAAAGTTATGTATCAATACAGAGAGATTTAAAAAAGACAATAAGAAAAAGAAAACGACAATACGAAATGAACATCGCTGATAAATCCAAAGAGAATCCCAAGGAATTCTATAGTTACATTAGAGATAAAAAGGTTGTTAGGAATCACATTGGTCCACTATTATCTGCTGACGGTCAACTTGAATATTCAAATGAAGGAATGTGTAATATCTTAAACAATTATTTTAGCTCGGTATTCGTAAACGAAACACCTCAAAGTGAATTCCAATCTGAAACCTGTGAAAAGTCTGGGGTAAACTTACTCACTACGGTAAATATAACAAAAGAAAAAATTAAAAGGTGTATAGACAAACTCAAAGTTAATAAAACACCAGGGCCTGACGGTTGGCGTCCAAGAATCTTAAAGGAAATGAAAAATGAGATTGTTGTTCCATTAGAAATTATTTTCAAGAAATCCATCATATCCGGAGATGTCCCAAGAGAATGCAAGCTAGCTAACGTTACTCCCATATTCAGAAAAGGTGACAAAAAGAAGTCAAATATCTATATGCCTCTAAGTTTGACTTCAATCGTAGGAAAAATAATGGAAACTATCATCAGAGATGCTATCGAACATCATTTAGAAAGTAACCGTTTGATAAATGATAGCCAGCATGGTTTCAGACGGAAACGCTCTTGCGTGACTAACTTACTCGAATTCTACAACACAGTTATCTCGAATTATGACAAAAGAAACAATATAGATTTAATATATCTAGACTTTGCAAAAGCTTTTGATACCGTCCCACACGAAAGACTACTTACTAAATTAGCTTTACACGGAATAAGTGGTAGCCTATTAGATTGGACTAGTAATTGGTTGGATGGTCGAAAACAGAGAGTTGTTTTAAATGGAAAAACTTCTAGATGGAAAAATGTTACAAGTGGAGTTCCTCAGGGTTCCGTTCTTGGGCCACTTCTATTCATAGTATATATAAATTATATAGACCATGGACTAAAATCTACTGTTTCCAAATTGGCTGATGATACAAAACTATGCGGAGTGGCAAATGATCACTCAAACCAATTAGATATTCAAGAAGATTTAGATCAATTACAGCAATGGTCTGAAAAGTGGCTAATGAAATTTAACACAAGTAAATGCAAGGTAATGCACATAGGTAAAAATAACAGTAAGTACGATTACAAGTTATTTGGAAAATTGTTAACAAAAGTGGATAGTGAAAAAGATCTCGGCGTAATTATCAGTAACGATCTCAAATCATCCAAGCAGTGTATTTCAGCCTCTGAGAAAGCAAATAAGATTCTGGGACTAATTGCGCGATCTTTTGATTTCAAAAGTCCATCACTCATTAACAAGCTATATAAATCGTTAGTTCGTCCACATTTGGAATATGCTGTTTCCGTATGGTCACCGAATCTCATTAAAGACATTGACAGACTGGAAAAAGTACAACGGCGAGCCACAAAACTCATTCCAAATATCAAAAATAAATCATACGAAAATCGACTAAAACATATGAATCTGTTTTCCCTAAAAAAACGTAGACTCAGAGGTGACTTGATACAGGTCTTTAGAATGCTAAAGGGAATTGACAACATCAAAAGTGACCAAATTTTCACATTGAATGAGAATCAGACAAGAAACAATGGTCTCAAACTGTCCGGAAATAGATTCAAGTTGGAAGTAGGTAGAAACAACTTTGCCAACCGTGTAGTTAATGAATGGAATAAACTTCCTGCACAGGTAGTGCAATGTAGTTCAGTTCGAAGCTTTAAGAATCATTTAGATAAATACCTAAGTAAGATGCTGTAATGATTATAATTTATCGTATATATATATATATTTTTTTATCATTTGTCTGTCTGATTTTCATTTATTATTAGTTATATGTCAATTTATTATCATTTACTATTTACCTGTTTGTTTATTATTTAACTATACCTATGCATTTTATTTATGTATTTTATTTGTTATTTACATTATTATAGTTTTTATTTATGATTTTATTATTAATATGTTTTTTTTTTCGCATCCGACCTAGATATGGATCAAAAGGTCTCCTGTCGGCATGCTCCGCCTTTGTAATCCTTTGTGATGTTGCAAAGAAATTCAGTGTTCTCATAAACTTCCCTGATCTGCCAGCTAGTGAGCTAGAAAAGCAGGCAAAAGATTTGTGTAATACGCTCACATTTGGGGATCAGGCTGACTTAAATTATGATGAACTGATTGTAGAGATGCAGTCATTTCCAAAACAATGGCCAAAACAAAATATGACAACATTAGACCTTCTTGTTTTTCTGGAGGAGAAAGGCCTGAAAGAGATCTATCTAAACATGTGGGTGGCATTAAGAATTGCTGTCACTACACCTGTGACTGTGGCATATGCAGAGAGAAGCTTCTCTAAACTTAAGCTCATTAAAACATATTTAAGGTCTGTTATGTCACAGGAGCGCCTAAATGGGCTGGCAATAAATAGTATTGATAGAGAAATATCCAAACAGGTTTCGTATGATGACACTATAGATGATTTTGCTGCAAGGAAGTCAAGAAGAGTCAGGTTTTAAATATGGAAAAAGTGAAAACTTTTATCAAATAGTTTTAGCATAGACCTCAACATATATGCATTGAGTTCTATGGTTTTAGATTGGCAAGATTACCTTTTCAGTTTATCTTAGGTAGGATCTGCAATAAAAATGTATAATGGTGTTATTCTATTAAATTTTACAAAAATCGTTAGTATACTTTTGAGTCTATACTTTTCCTTGTTGTGTATGCATATACGTGAAGATGATTTATTTATAAAGTATGTTGTTTTTGTTGTGGAACTTGTGATGCTAATTGTGTTCGAAATTGTTTAGGTTATTATTTCCAGCCCGGAGGGGGGAAGGAGGGAGGGAGGGGGCGGCGCCAAAACGAATTCTTGCCTGGGGCGCCTGATGAACTAGAAACGGCCCTGTCTGTACCTCTCATATGATTCTCTCGTCCTATTTTGTAACCAACCTGTGAATGCTTGTATCTTTTCTTCTCCAGCCTTCTTTGCTTCATTATCCCACCATTTACTACCCTTCCTTCTATTTCCTCCCGTCCTCCTTGTTGCACACACTATCTTTGCACATCTTGTCATTTCCTCCTTGAAACATCCCCATTCCTCCTCCACTCCTAGTTCTACTCTATCCTTCACTCCATTCCACTCCTCTCTCAGCCTCTTCATGTACTCCTTCTACTTTTCTTTCTCATTTAAGCAGTTTACTCTAAGCACCTACTTACCTTCTGTCCTTTTCCTCTTTCTCCATCTATCCTCTACTCTCAACTTACGTTCTACCAAAAATTATTTTATATTTCCCCATTCTCTTCCTTTAGAACATGTATATCCAAAACTCTTCCTATTCTTCTCCCGGTTACCACTGTATAGTTTATCAAAGCCCTTTCTACCACCCTTCCACCCACCTCCCTGTCCCATGTGTACTTATGCTTGTTTTTTTCCCTAAACACTGTGTATGTTATCATCAACTCTCTTTCTAGACACATCTCCACCATTATCTCTCCACTACAATTTTTTTTTCTGGAACTTAACACTTCCCAACCACTCCGTCTATTGGTTCTACCCTACCATTGAGATTCCCCAGTACCATTACATTGACATTTCTCACTAAACCCTCTATGCACTCATTTAAATCTATCCAAAAACCTCCCTTTCCTCTACACTCTTCTCACTAGCAGGCCCATATGCATTTACAAAGACCCACATTTCCTTTCCTAGTTTCACCTTCATCCACATTAACCTTGAAAAAAAAAAAAAACTCCTTCCACTCCACCATACGCTTACCTATCTCTTCACATACTAGTATAGGATTCTGGTCGGAAAACTCCTCCCAGATCCTCTTATGATTTTTTTTATATCCCCTTTGGGCCTTTTAGTCTAGTCCTATCCCCGTCCAATTTTGTCGCCTTTTACGACTCAAGTGAGAACACTCGGTGGGAGTGATTAGAGATACATTTTAACAACCACAATACACTTTAATTCTAAGCCATCAACATCGGGAGATCCAATCGAGGCCACATGCAGAAATTGAAATGCGGTACAGCCGAGGACTCGAACTCAGCGATCACATGACAAGTGTCATAGTAACCTACCAACTTCACTATCAAGAAATATATCTCTTGATACCGTAGTTGGTAAGTTACTACGACACTTGTCATGTGATCACTGAGTTCAAGTCTTCAGAAGTACCGCATTTCAATTTCTGCATGTGGCCTCCATTGGATCTCCCGATGTTGATGGCTTAGAACTAAAGTGTATTGTGGTTGTTGATACACACACACACACACACACACACACACACACACACACACACACACACACACACACACACACACATCACACACACACACACACACACACATATATAAATATATATATATATATATATATATATATATATATATGTGTGTGTGTGTGTGTGTGTGTGTGTGTGTGTGTGTGTGTGTGTGTGTGTGTACATACATATATATGCAAAAAATCACTAAGCACACGTGACAACAATACTTGCACAAAACCACTTTGAAAATAAAAGAAATGAAAACCGAACGTTTTCGTCTATTCAAGACATCATCAGTGTACAAAGATGATGTCTTGAATAGACGAAAACGTTCAGTATTCATTTCTTTTATTTTCCAAGTGGTTTCAGCAAATATATATATATATATATGTGTGTGTGTATATATATATATATACATATATATATATATATATATATATATATATATATGCGTAAGTAACCACTAGGAAAAGTAAACTAACAAATCAGAGCACTTTCGTATAATTACATCTTCAGTGCAGATAAAAAGAAGGAATTATCTTCGGCTCTTAGGGCGCGAGGATGAATTCTCGAGCGTCGATTTCTCCTGACGAGTCCCCTTGTGTCCTCCTTGGACGGGCGCACGTCTCCTCGTGATCTCCTTCCCGACGAGTCCCCTATGTCCTCCTTGGACGGGCGCACGTCTCCTCCTTGGTCTCCTGCTCCGACGATCTCCTTCTCGTGATCTCCTTCAGGCGGTGCCCTTCCTATGTAGAACTGGGAGGGGAGGGGGGGGTCCGCCCTCAACGGCGAGCGGCCGTGAATTCTCCTACGGCTCTATTTCTCTCCTCGTGATCTCCTGCGTCCTGGTGCCCTCCCTCCGTGGAACTGGGAGGGGAGGTGGGGGGGGGGGTCCAACCCTCAACGGCAGACGACCGTGAAGTGTGTCCTACGACTCTATCTCCTCGTGATCTCCTGCGTCCTTGTGCCCTCCCTCCGTGGAACTGGGAGGGGAGGGGGGGGGGTCCACCCTCAACGGCAGACGGCCGTGAAGTGTCCTCGTCCATCTCCATGCCCTTCCCTCTTGTACATCCGGGAGGGTGAGGGAGAGTGGGTGGTGGCGATCTGCGCATGCGCACAGCAGTAGTAGTGACCTCGTACTTGGGACAGTTGGCAGCACTGGAAGCCAAGCATGACCTCACGTTCGTCCGGCCTGGGTCAGGTGTGCTCGCTGACCAGCACCAAGCTCCAAGCTCCATCACGGGCCGAATCACGTGGTCAGCGGGGGACGAAACGTCCGCGCCGACAGTCCTCCAAGCTCGTCACGTGACCCACGTGACAACGTGTTACTTTAGTGATCTGTCTGCATATATACATATATATAATGGCATGTGAAGGTTGTGTGAGCCTGGAGGACTGTCTCAGGATGTGTGAGGAGGAAATTCGTCTTCTCAGGAGTGCGCTCTGTGAGAAGAGTAAACCCTCCCCACAACCCAAAAAGCGTTCCACTTCTTCCCCTTCTGTCACTGCCGTGAGCGAGTGGCGCTCCGCGAGGTCCTGTTTGTCGAGCCCGCGTTTGGTATGCGTGTGCCCTGTAGAGCAACCGTTGGCTCTAGCCAATCGTTTTAATCTGCTGGAGGATGAAGTGGCTGAAAATCAGGAGTTCTTGGTGGTGGGGGACTCCATGGTGTGAGGCTATGACGACATCCTGCAGCGGAAGACTCAACGACGTTGCAAGCTTGTATGTCAATCGGGCCGTGGGACCGCCGATTTTACCCAGTCCATCAGGGAGCAAGGACGGACGAACACGGTTACGGTTGTTCATACGGTAAGTAACGATGTAGGTATGGTGAGATCAGAGGAATTTGTTCGGAATTACAGGGTCCTCCTTCAGGAGATGAAGGAACGTGGGAGCCGTCACGTAGTCTGTGGGATACTCCCGAGGATCTACGCAGGCTCGTTTTGGAATAGTATAGCCATAGGGATCAATGATAGGATATCGCAGTTGTGCACACAATTGGGATACCACTTTCTTGATACTTGCTATCTCTTTTCTAGGCGCCATGACCTTCACGCTTCTGATGGGATCCACCTTACCCGCACAGGCAAAGATGTTCTTACAAACCTCATTGTGGGAGTTTGTAATGAACTAGTTCCTTTTTTGGGCCAGAAGCCCAAAGGGAAGGGCAAATGGATTGTACTTGGGAAAACAGAGTAGAGTATAGCATTAATGTAGAACAATATGCCAGTATAGGACAAAATATAATTTTAGGACATAATGTTGGTAGAGGACGAAATGTTACATTAAGATGTAATGTCAAAGGACAAAATGTCACGATGGGATGTAATGACAGTGGAGGACAAAATATCACTATAGGATGTAATGATAATGGAGGACAAAATATCACGATGGGATGTAATGATACTGGAGAAAATATCACGGTAGGATATAACGTCAGTGGAGGACAAAATATAATTTTAGGAAGGGATTCCGGACAGAATGTCAATGAAGGCCAAAATATCACGATGGGATGTAATGACAGTGGAAGACAAAAGATCACGATGGGATGTAATTGTAGTGGAGGAAAAAATATCATGGTAGAATATATTGTCACTGGAGGACATAATATAATTTTAGGAAGGGATGCCGGACAGAATGTCAATGAATGACGGGAGGCCAGTGTGAATCGCGGTGACGTAGGGGGACAAAGTGTACAAAAGAGATCGAATGACCGTGAGCGACCAGATGTCCGTGATGGGGGAAATGTTAATTTTGATAGGAGAAATGTTAATGAGGCATTGAATGTCAATGAAGGACCAAATAATTATATAGAGCAAGCTGTTAATGAAAAACAAAATTATAATGTAAGACATGATATTGAAACTCAAAACGTGTCAAAAAGAAATAATCACGAGTTTCTTAAAAGCATGTACTTTAGTAGTATTAGGAACAAATTTCAAGAAATACAGGCGTATGTCAAATGCGAAAACCTCGATATGATAGGAATAACCGAGACATGGTTAAATGGTAAAGAGTTCGAAGCTGAATTTAATATTGCGGGATTTAAACACTTTCATCAGGATAGAAACCACAAGAAAGGTGGGGGTGTTCTGTTGTACGTTAAAAACAATGTCCATGCTTGTGTTTTAGAGAAAGTGAAACAGGATGCATATGATAATTTGTGAGTTGAGCTAACCCAAACAAATGGACAAAAAATGAATGTAGGTGTAATATATAGGCCAAAGACATTATAATTAGCAGACGACAAACTGTTATTTCAAGAACTATCTAGTTTCTACAACCGGGATTTATTGATAATGGATTATTTCAATTTTACTGACATTGATTGGTTTACCCTTGAACATGGCCATGTAGGTAGTCGCTTGATTGATTTTCTTGGTGACAATTACTTAGTTCAGCATGTAAAAGAGCCCACAAGATATGGAAATATACTCGATCTATTGATCACTAGCCGCGAAAGCATGGTAACTGATGTAGAAGTCGGTGAAACTGTTGCAAATAGCGATCGCAACTTAGAGATTCAAACTCCTAAAAAAAAATTAGAATAGATACTTGTGTTTCTAAAATACCCGATTTCAGTAAAGCTCAGTTCATAGGACTACGTCAGGAGCTTCAGCTTACAGATTGGGAGGCAAAATTAAGCGAAAGACCTGTAGATCAGATGTGGGAAATATTTCATAATACGCTCACTAAGATGATTCATACTTACATTCCTTTTAAGGACAGACGTCCCCCAAATCAGGCTCTCCCAAAGTGGCTCGACAAAGAAACTGAAGAAAATATTGATAAAAAGAGACAGGCTTATAAGAAATATAAGTGCTCGGGTGCATCTAATGACTATGAAAGTTATGTATCAATACAGAGACATTTAAAAAATACGATAAAAAAAAAGAAAACGACAATACGTAATGAAAATCGCTAATAAATCCAAAGAGAATCCCAAAGAATTCTATAGTTACATTAGAGATAAAAAGGTTGTTAGGAATCACATTGGTTCACTATTATCTGCTGACGGTCAACTTGAATATTCAAATGAAGGTATGTGTAATATTCTAAAAAATTATTTTAGCTCGGTATTCCTAAACGAAACACCTCAAAGTGAGCTCCAAACTGAAACCTGTGAAAAGTCTAGGGTAAACTTACTCACTACGGTAAATATAACAAAAGAAAAAATTAAAAGGTGTATAGATAAACTCAAAGTTAATAAAACACCAGGGCCTGACGGTTGGCATCCAAGAATCTGAAAGGAAATGAAAAATGAGATTGTTGTTCCATTAGAAATTATTTTCAAGAAATCCATCATATCCGGAGATGTCCCAAGAGAATGGAAGCTAGCTAACGTTACTCCTATATTCAAAAAGGGTAACAAAAAGAAACCTAATATCTATAGGCATATAAGTTGGACTTCAATCGTAGGAAAAATAATGGAAACTATCATCAGAGATGCTATCGAACATCATTTAGAAAGTAACCGTCTGATAAATGATAGCCAGTATGGTTTCAGACGGAAACGTTCTTGCGTGACTAACTTACTCGAATTCTACAACACAGTTATCTCGAGTTATGACAAAAGAAACAATATAGATTTAATATATTTAGACTTTGCAAAAGCTTTTGATACCGTCCCCCACGAAAGACTACTTAATAAATTAGCTTCACACGGAATAAGTGGTACCCTATTAAGTTGGACTGGTAATTGGTTGAATGATCGAAAATAGAGAGTTGTTTTAAATGGAAAAACTTCTAGATGGAAAATATCACAAGTGGAGTTCCTCAGGGTTCCGTTCTTGGGCCACTTCTATTCATAATATATATAAATGATATAGACCATGGACTAAAATCTACGGTTTCCAAATTTGCTGATGATACAAAAATGTGCGGAATGGCAAATAATCACTTAAATCAGTTAGATATTCAAGAAGATTTAGATAGATTACAGCAATGGTCTGAAAAGTGGCTAATGAAATTAACACAAGTAAATGCAAGGTAATGCACATTGGCAAAAATAACAGTAGGTACGATTACAAGTTATTTGGAAATTCGTTAACAAAAGAGAATAGTGAAAAAGATCTCGGCGTAATTATCAGTAACGATCTCAAATCACCCAAGCAGTGTATTTCAGCCTCTGAGAAAGCAAATAAGATTCTAGGACTGATTGAGCGATCTTCTGACTTCAAAAGTCCATCACTCATTAACAAATTATATTAAGTCGTGAGTTCGTCCACATTTGGAATATGCTGTTTCCGTATGGTCACCGAATCTCATTAAAGACATTAACACATCGGAAAAAGTACAACGGCGAGCCACAAAACTCATTCCAAATATCAAAAATAAATCATACGAAAATCGACTAGAATATATGAATCT
>NW_027467517.1:230000-242500 GCF_046742065.1 Oratosquilla oratoria
TTCCGTAGTGGGAAGTGAGAAATCCATGGGAGGGCAAAGACCTGTCGGTTGCGGGAAGCCGATTTTTTTTTTTTTTTTTTTTTTTTTTTTTTTCCCGATGTTTTGGTCGCCTCCACGCCTGGCCAGGTCTGTCAGGAACCAACGCGGGAAGCCCGCATTGGGTCCCGGGAATTGAACTCACTACTGTCTGCCCATAGATTCCACGTAACATCATAGATCTAATGCGCACGTTTGCTAATTCCAACATTTATTTATATGTAATATATATATTATCTTGTTATATATTATATACATTACACATTATGTATATATCATGGACTCAGAAATTTACCTTACGAAGAGAGGCTTAGGCATCTTAACTTCCACTCTCTGGAAAGACGCAGAATGCGGGGTGATCTAATAGAAGTGTTCAAGTGGATCAAAGGCTTTAACAAGGGTGATGCAAACAAGGTCATCATATTAAAACAACAGGGCAGGACTCGCAGTAATGGTTATAAACTGGACAAATTTAGATTTAAAAAGAAAATAGCCAAGAATTGGCTCACTAATAGGGTGGTCGACGAATGGAATAAACTTAGTAACCATGTAGTAAGCGCTGAAACTATCAGTTGTCTTAAGAAACGATTATACAACTTTATGGATGGGGATGCAGGTGGTGATGGATACGGAGCTGCCTAGTGTAGGCCTTATGGTCTCTTGCAGTCTCCTTCATTCTTGTGTTCTTATTATATATTACATATAGTATTTCATTTGCAAGTCTGTATTTTGCATTCATTTACCAAATGCTAGCGGTTAACCCGCTTTCACATCACTACATCACGAACAAATGACCAAAATACACGCTTCCTCTGTCATGCAGCCACAAATCATACACTACGCCACCGAAAAATACATTTATCACAAGCACATTACAACCTCAACCCCCTAGGATACATCAAAAAGCAAATGAGGGTCGAAAACGAAAATAAGACATGCATCACACCTGATGCGCAAGTAATTGCAGCCGTGAAAAAAAAAAAAATCGACAACTCACCCAACGAGTGTGCTTGGCCTGTGAGCGATGTCAAGCTTTGTGAGGACCTTACATTGACTTAGATATTCAGGGGACCCTTTGATACGGGATTATGTAGGATATAATCACTTTTGCTAAACATTTCGTGATAATAACTGTCATAATAATAAGACTTGGTAGCTACTCCCAAGCTTTAATCAACTAGAACACCTGGAAATACATTACAAAATATAGTTTACACAATACATATATATAAATATATATATATGTATATATATATATATATATATATATATATATATATATATATATATGCAGAGTCCACTAGGAAAAGCAAAAACACACGGAGTCCTTTTCCTAGTGGACTCTGCATATTTGTGATTCACGTGTGACTTGTGGAATTTGTGCATATATATATATATATATATATATATATATATATATATATATATATATATAATGAACATATAGGACTCATCATATGAGTAGACCACATAATTGAACAAGGGAAGGAAGCAACTTACGAGGAGAGTCATGACTGTTGTTGTTGTTGTTGTCGTTCCCTAGACTGTCTGTCCGAGCAGTCCCGTCTCCCCAAGGAAGGCCACAGCCGAAACTGGGTTTTCCCACAAATCCTTTATAGAGTGTATGTTGTGTTGTTTGCGTGCATGATTGTGTATAATGCAGTCTTCCATTATGTGTTGTATGGTATGGGGTGAAGTGTTACATCCTGGGCAGCTGTTCACAACACGGTCGTCCAGCCTCTTCTGGTAGCTTAGAAGTGCTGGTGGTGACCGCATCGCAGTCTGGCCAAGTGGACTCTGTCCTTTCGTGGGAGAGAGGATTCAGAAGGGTGGATATCAGGGGGTCTGGCATGCAGCAGTGTGTTGTCTTTCAGTGTGTTAATGGAGCGGTGAGTGATATGATTATGAATATGTTTCCGGAGGCTGGTATTTGGTGGTTGTGGAGGAAGAGAAGAGAGTATCTGTGCGTAATAAAGGTCTTTGGGTGTAGGTTTTAATGTTTCTTGGTGTGTGTGGGTGTTCTGCTATGTAGTGTAGCGGGTGTGATGTGTTTGTGGTGGCTGCAGCAAGTGTTTGTGTGCCTCTCATGTCGAGGTGGTCCTTGACTTTGAGGACTTTTATTTCATGGTGTAAATGGTCTGTAGGTGATGTATTTGTGCAGCCTGTAATTGTTTTTAGGGCTTTGTTTTGTATGATTTGAAGGGTGTTGTGGTGTGTCTCACTGAGATTAGGAGCCCATGCAGGACTCGCATAATTCATCACTGAGCGTATGCATTGTTTGTATATTGTTATATTAGTTTCTTTGTTTTGTCCAAATGTTGTTCCAGTGATTGACTTAAGTGCGTTAAGTCTAGGTGTGCATTTGTTTTTTATGTTTGTGAGGTGTTGTTTGAAAGACATGGATGTATCGTATGTTACACCAAGAATTTTCGGTGTGTTTGTGTGTGGTATTAGAGTGTTGTTGATGTAGAGATGAGGTATGTATTTGTGTTCTTTTGTCCAGTTGGTGAGAAGTGTTGCTGTAGATTTGGTTGGAGCTATTTTGAGTCTGTTTGTGATGAACCATATGTTGAGTGTGTCAAGGTAAGGCTGGATTATTTCTGCAGCTTTGTCTGTGTTACGATGTGTGCATGTGATTGTTATGTCGTCTGCGTAGGAAGAGATTTGTATTTCTGAGGTGTTTGGCGTGGGTAAGTCATGCATGTATAGATTAAATAATGTGGGGGATAGAACTGAGCCCTGTGGTACTCCGTTCTTAATGTTTCTGATGTGCGATGATTGGCCATTATATGACACATGAGCATTCCTGCCTGCCAGATAATTGGCCAGCCATCTTTTGGTGTTATTGTGCATGTCTGTGTTATATATTTTATTTGTTAGGTTGTGGCGGGGGATAGCATCAAAAGCTTTACTAATGTCCAATGTTATAAGAAGTGTTCTGTGGTGGGGCCTATCTGAATTGATGCCATCTAAAATTCTTTGTGTGAGGTTTGTCAGAAGAGTGTTTGTGGAGTGTAGTGGCCTAAAACCGTGTTGTGAGTCAGCAAGGGGAATATATGGTGTGACAAGTGTAAGTATTAGGCGTTCAATGACTTTAGAGGGGGTGCAGAGAAGTGTGATTGGGCGGTGCGATGTTGGGATTGTTGGGTCTTTGTTCGGTTTTGGAATGGTGATTATTTTACCATGCTTCCAGATGTCGGGTATAGTGTTGTGTGAATAGCTGTAGTTTGCAATGTTTGTGAGTGCGTGTATACCTTGTGGTCCAATGTGTTTTAGGTGGATGTTGCTTATGTTATCAGGGCCACAGGCAGATGAGTGCTTGAGATTATGCATTATGAGTTTTGTCTGACTGTCTATGAAGGGTGTATAGTCTGAGTCTGTGGGGAAGTCTTTCTTACGTCGAATGGTGCGTCGGTCGTCAGGGTGAGATGTAAGATGGCTCGTCTGTGCAAAATGACGTATGAGTGCGTTTGCTTGTTGTCTGTTTGAGGGTAGATTATCTGTTGTTGTGATTATTGCTGCGTGAGAGCGTGTAGTGTTAGTGTTGGATAGTGTGATGCTGTTGAGTGTTTTGTACAATTTGCTGGTGTTTGTTTTGTGATCAAGTGTATTGATAAAGTTTTGCCAATTTTGTGTTTTTTGTTCATGTATTTTATTGGCAATCACAGTGTTTAGTGTTTGTATTTGGTCTGCTATGTTTTGAGGGATAGGTGTGGGGGTATCGTGTTTAAGTGTGTCACGTTGTCTGATGAGGCCTTGGATTTCTGGTGTGAAGTTGGGGTTGTGTGATTTTCTGTTGCCTCTAGGGATGTATCTCTTGTCTGCATTTTGTATGATTGTATTAAAAGCGTGCACAGCATTGTTTATGTTTGTGATTGGTGTACTGTTAAGTGTTTCAAAATGTTGTTCTGTCTCTTCAGTAAAGGCTTCCCAGTTAGCTCTCTTGTAATTGGTGTAAGTGTGTCTGTGGCCAGCTGGGGTGCATCTTGTTTTGGTGGTGATGATGATTGGAAGGTGGTCAGAGCCAAGGGCTCCGACCACTCTCCATGATGTTGTTGGGGTTAGGCAGGGGGAGCAAAAGGTGATATCAGGAGAGGAGGGAGTGTAGAGGGCTTGGTATGGGATATGTGTATGATTATGCGTGTTGTTCATGATAGTCAATGAGTCGAATTGAGTCTGTATATCAAGCCCTCTGTCTGTGTCAGGGTTGTCGACAAACCAGGCAGACGACTTGGCGTTGAAGTCACCACCCATGATCAGGTTGGGGATTGAGGTTAGTTGGCTGAGTTGAGGTCTGAAGGTGTTTGGAACTGTGGGGGATGATTGGGGGGGAATGTACATGTTAACTATTGTTAGTGTTGAATTGTTGCCTGTGCGGATACGAATGGATTGGGTTTCTGTTGTGTTATCTGTGGTAGGGAGGAGAATTTTGGTTGTGGCACTTGTGTCCACAAAACAGATGGAATGGTGGATCAGGGTGATGAGTCCACCGCCATTGCCGTCAGTCCGGTCTTGTCTGATGGTGGTATAATTATGAAATGATGGTGTTTTGTGTGAGTGTCTTAATTTTGTTTCTTGTAAAATTGCAATGTGTATGTTGTGTTGTTTAAGAAAGTGTTCAAGTTCATGTTTTTTAGTGTTAATACCTTCAATGTTGTGTTGTAATATGTTGATGTTGTGTGTTTTGTATGTGTTGTATGTTGCCGTTTGGGGTTGAGGTTGGGGTGGTGGTGGGGAAGGTGTAGGATCTGGGTCAGAGGGGGGGAAAGGAGAGATCGGGGACAAAGGAAGGGGAGTACTAATCGGGGGTAAGGGCAAAGGGAAATTGGGAGTGGGTAAGGGTGTTGGCTGTGGTTGGGGAGGTGGGATTGGGGTTACTGGAGGGCAGGTAGAACATGTCCAAGTGTATGTGTATTGGTTTGTGTCAGCAAGTGTTGTACAAGTGAGGTGGGCCCAGATTTTGCACATATTGCACTGAACTGAGCCCTTTGTCTGTCTGCTCGAAGTAATGGGTTTAGAGCATGTTGGGCATGTGTATTTTGTGGTGGGCCCAGGATTGCTCTCTACATCTCCGGCTAAAAGTAGAAGAAGAGGGGTGATCGCCGGAAAATGACCCCTCAGTGCAGAAAAAACGTAACATTGTGTGTTGGAAAAAAAGGATTGTGGTACTCCCCCAGGTAGGCGTAGCTCCTCCTTGGGGATCGGTGCCATCTGCGTAGAGCTGATGGCCAGGGGTGGTTGCTGCTGATTGGCCCCCAACTCTTGGGGTTGGGGGGTGGTCCCACGACGTAGACGTTGCAGCTCCAGGACCAGTCATGACTGTTTCTCTAACCGGTCCCAGACAGAATGCGACGACGTAATTAGTCAGCTTCGTCTTTAGTTTACCGAGTATGACGCGCAACCAAAACAAACGACGTAGCCAGACAGACAGAGTATGACGTGCAAAAAAAAAAAAAAAAAAAAAAAAAGAGACAAAGTATTCTATAGGTATCAATCCCATCCGTATCTGTCCGGAGCCTTAGACACACGGGTTGACCTCCGTACTAGAGGTGTTGACGCATTCGTCTCTACGTCAGCCTCTTGATGAAGTTCAGTGTTCTCTGGAACGTCAGGGAGTATAGTAGTATATACAGCCTCTGGTGACGAGGTAGAAGATGGTTCCAGATTTCCAGCAGGAGAGTAGTTCACCTGTCTTTTGGGATAAGGAGCCAAGTCGCGGACAGAAACTGTTGACTCCCGTCCATCCTGATGTCTAATATTAGCATAAGTTGGATTAACATCCAGAAGTTCGACTTGAATAACCAAAGGTTAATTTTTGTTTGCCCTAACGAATCTTCTCAATAATACTGGATCTGGTGTCATTAGCCATGAAGGTCGAGAGCTTCCAGAGGAAGAACGACGTGGAAAACCAAAGAAACGTTCGTGGGGTGTTACATTTGTAGATGTAGACAGAAGGGATCTAAGAGAGTGCAGTACATCAGTAAGTACCAATTCCCAATGTTGATCGGGTAGGTCCCGCGACTTCAGGGCCAGCTGGATTGCCTTCCATATAATACCGTTGAGCCGTTCCACTTGTCCATTGCCGATCGGGTGATATGGGGTAGTTCGGCTCGTAGCAACTCCTTTTTGTAAGAGGTAGGTTTTAACATCCTTGGACATGAACGATGTTCCTAGATCAGAATGAATATAATTAGGCATCCCACATAGGCTAAATACCTGTTCCAGGCATTTGATCACAGTTGTCGTATTCATATTGGGACATGGAGAAGCAAAGGGGAAACGGGAGTATTCATCTACAACAGTAAGTATATAGGGATTACGTGAGGCGGTTGGGAGAAGTCCTTTGAAGTCGATGCTTAACCTCTCCATAGGCTGAGTAGCCTTGATGAGTGTTCCTTCTTGAGGTCTATAGAATCTTGGCTTTACCTCTGCACAAATCTTGCAAGAAGTACAAACCTTCCTGACATCTTCAGTGGAAAAGGGGAGGTTTTTAGATCTCACAAAGTGCAATAAACGAGTCACTCTTGGATGACATAGACCCTCATGTAGTTCAGTGAGAGTAGAAGACGCAGAGACAGTAGAACAAAAGAAGGCTCGAGAGAAGGCACCAGGAACCACATTCTCTTTACCAGGGCGATAATGTACGGTATAACTGAAGGCAGCGAGTTCCATCCGCCACTCCTGGATCTTGGTATTCTTGATCTTTGTGCGTTTCCGGTTATCGAACGCTGGTCAGTAATAAGATCGAAATGTTGTCTAGAAAGGAAGTGGCCCCATTTACGGACAGCTTCAATTGTAGCCATGGCCTCCTTTTCTACAATGTGATAACGTGTTTCGCTTCCTTGTAGAGTCCTAGACATGAAAGCTACTGGTCTCCCACCCTGGTTAAGCACAGCCGAAATAGCTACTTCGGAAGCATCACATTCGACTTCAAAGGGCAAATTTTCATCCACAGAGTATAACATTGTTCTTTCAAGTTCTAACTTGAGCAGACTGAAAGCCTGTAGAGCTTCTTTATCTAAAGGAAACTTCTTTGCACTCGCTAATGGTCTTACTTTGGTTGAAAAATCTTGTATCCATTTGGCATAGTGAGCAAACATACCCAGTGCTCTCATTAAAGATCCCCGACTTGTGGGGGGTGGGAGTTCTTGTAGTGGACGAAGCCTCTCGGGATCAGGTTTTATATTCCCATTTCATACACAGTAACCAAGGATATTAATGGAGCGAACAGACTTAATAGTTTTAGATGTATTGAGGGTTAAATTTCTGTTATTGACGACTTCAAGAAAATGTTGTACATTACGATCGTGTTCTTATTGATTGCGGCCAGCGATAGTTATATTGTCAAGATATGGAAATGCACATTGTAAGTTTTCTTTTTTTTACAAGCTTGTCCATGGTTCGTTGAAAGACAGCTACTCCATTTGTCACTCCGAACGGAACCCTACAAAACTGATATAGGCGTCCATTGGCCTCAAAGGCTGTGTATTTCTTGACCGATTCTTTCAGCGGAATTTGGTGATATGCGCCTTTTAAGTCAGAAGTTGAGAACACATGGTATGTTAATAGTTCATTCACCATAGTGTCTATTCTTGGCAATGGATAAGCGTCTAGCTCTGTGTATAGATTCACAGTTTATGAGTAATCCACACACATCCTTTGCTTATGTCGATTCATTGAGTCCTTCACTATAACAACTTGGGCCTTCCATGGGGATAAGCTACTCTCAATGATACCCTCAGCAAGTAGACTGTTTATTTCCATTTCAATTAATTCTCCGTCATCTTTACTATAACGTCTCGACTTAGTTACTATGGGCTTACAGTTAGGTGACAAATGTTGAAAAAGAGAAGGCTCATCTATAGCAGCAGCCGCCAGAGAACAATACGAGTCAGTATCGGGTAACTTGAGCGTAGGTTTTGGTCCACCATATTCAATGACTATACTCTGGTGCTGTTTTTGGAAATCCTGACCAAGCAGTACCCCACAGCACAAATCTTTCATCAGTGCAAGACGAGTGGAAGGATAAGTTTGTCCATTAAGATGTAGCGTTAAGTCAACAACGACATAACCATGAGAGTTAGTGTGTAATGACTTCTGAGCTTAAGTGACATCTTTACCTGTTCGATGTATTAGAAGTTTCAAGTCCCGTATAATTTCCTCGTCTATGTAAATGTCATCACTGCAGGAATCGACAAGTGCCGATAACTTTCGTCCATTGTCGAGGTGGCCGCTAGATGGAGGCTCTGAGGGAAAGTGGTACCAGAGATGGTGGCAAGGACCGAAGGTTGGGAAGAGTCAAACATAGTAGAGCTACTATGTTTGACTCTGTAGGGGTCTTACCTGAAGGAGCCGGCACCTTGGACATACACACACGAGCGAAATGACCTTGCTTACCACACTTATTACAAGTAGCATTTCGAGCGGGACAAGTAATACGTTTATGGCGTAGTCCTCCACAGAAGTAACACCTACTCTTCATGGATAGGGTAGCTGCCATCACACAATCCTTAGACATAGGTTTATTCTTCACAGTCTCATCCCAAGTCTGAGTACGATCAGGGGTCATCACAGCGGCGCTGTGCACAAACTGAGGAGTTACGGGACCGTAAGAGTTGGCATTGCGTTGAGCTAAGTCTAAAGAATAAGCTTGATCATAAGCAGCCTGTAAATCTAGTCTTATTTTCCAAAAGACGTTGGCGAATCAAAGGCGAGGTTTGACCATTAATAAAGGCATCCCTAATTAACTCTTTCTTGTACTGTTCAGCACTAACTGCCTTTAGGTTACAATCCTTACCTAACTTACGTAGTTCTCTCAAAAACTCATCTAAGGATTCACCGGGCTTTTGTTGACGAGTTGCGAGTAGATGCCTAGCGAATATTTCGTTGGGTGTCTTTACATACAATTTCTGTAGAACAGAAATAGCCGAATCATAATTAGTACATTCCTCAATATATTCATAGACATTATGACTAACACAGTTCACAAGAGTTCTTAGTTTGTCAGGTGCATTTTCTCCACACTCTTGTATGAAGTTGGAGAAGGTTTTATACCAGTGCCTCCACTCTCGCGCTGCAGTTGAGGAGCTGGGGTCGAGATCCAGAGGAGCCGGCTTTAATAGTTTTTCCATGTTCTAGTTTATTAGATTGTCATAGTTATAAGACTTGGTAGCTACTCCCAAGCTTTAATCAACTAGAACACCTGGAAATACATTACAAAATATAGTTTACACAATATACATATATATATATATATATTGAACATATAGGACTCATCATATGAGTAGACCACATAATTGAACAAGGGAAGGAAGCAACTTACGAGGAGAGTCACGACTGTTTCTCTAACCGGTCCCAGACAGAATGCGACGACGTAGCTAATCAGCTTCGTCTTTAGTTTACCGAGTATGACGCGCAACCAAAACAAACGACGTAGCCAGACAGACAGAGTATGACGCGCAAACAAACAAATGATTCGAAGTTCAATGACAAAATATGACAATAACATAGTAATATATCATTCAAATCATCGCTACATTCTGAGAGACTCAACCAGCCATATAAAAACTAGAAAAATATTTTTACATCTTCATTAAGACACATTGTGTAATCATGAATCATATAAACAACTGAGCCATGACAGGATTAACTGTAATTAAGCTCCATTCACACTATCACGATTCTAATCAAATGTTTTGATTTTGAAAAGCTGGAAGACGACTTCGCCTACAGTGTTCTAGACTTCCCTAAGCCTACAGTTCACAATGTGTCTAACATTCGTCTAAGTTTAACTTCTCGCAGTTCGTCATTCAGTTTCCACGTATATGACGCAATGTTGATTTGATATTTGGAGATTCGAAAAATAAAAGATTTTAACCTAAGTCGTTTCCACTCAAACGAACTCGAGTCGTGTATGCGTGACAGGGTCCTACTAAGTATTTCAGCGGCTTTGACCCATCGTTTTTTGCTCATATTTCCGAAATAACCATTCACATCAGCATGATATATTAGCACAGACTAATTCATACCCTGCCCTAATTTTTGACGTTATAGTGCATTTGCAAGGGTATTTAATTACGGCGTTTACTCTTGATATTAAGTGTGTCGTAGCCGACACCCGTGAAGTAAATCGAACAAGTGAAGTTGTGATGTCATCACAAACTACCTCGCTTATCGCAACCAAGGAGGTGTGGGCGGGTGATGTGAGAAGGTCCAGATCGTTCGAAGAAGAGTACTGGTCATCGGACAACTTACATGAAAGTGTGGAACCCGTCATCATCACCATGGACAGCGATGACGAGGATGAACTGTTTATCCATAGTGGTATGGAATGAAATAAAATGCATGTCCAGTTATTATCATAATTTCCCTATCATATGTATAAACTTGTTATTGAATTCCCTTTCCGGGTGCATGGTATTCAATTATTATTACATTTTTTTGTTTTTTTGTTAGAGAGAGAGAGAAAGAGAGAGAGAGAGAGAGAGAGAGAGAGAGAGAGAGAGAGAGAGAGAGAGAGAGGAGGAAGGAAATGGGGAGGAAGGAGGGAAGGGGAGGAGGATGGGATACACGAGGTAGTTTGTGATGACGTCACAACTTCACTTGTTCGATTTACTTCACGGGTGTCGGCTGCGAGACATTTGATGTCAAGAGTAAACGCCGTAAATAAATACACTTGTGAATGCACTATAACATCAAAAATTAGGGCAGGGTGTGAATTAAGCTGTGCTAATATATTATGCTGATGTGAATAGTTATTTCGGAAATATAAACGAAAAACGATGGGTCAAAGCCGCTGAAATACTTAGTAATATGTTCAAATTCCCAGCCCTGTGGAGCCTTTAGTAAACATCTGCGGAGCCCTAGCTGAGAAACACGGGCCTACAAGTCTACTCAAGTACATTTTCTGTGTCTAACGCATGCAAACAGAATTCAAAATCTATTCGAGATATATAGTATTGCTATATGCTACGGTATCAATATGGATAATACGAATATAGGGTGTAGGCTATACGAAGTGCAACGGAAATCTATAGTCTATAAGTAGAATTTGTTTCGTAATGAAACCAGGTGTTTTTTTTTTTTTTTTTTTTTTTTTAATTACCTAAAGCTCTTATCATACTATCATGATTCTCGTCAAATGTTTTGATTCTTAAAAGCTGCAGGACGACTTCGCTTGCGGTATTCTAGACTTCGCTAAAGACAATTCAACAACGTGTCTAATATTCGTATTCTAGGTTTAACGCCTCTTAGTTCGTCATGTAGCTTCTCAACATATGACACAAAAGTAATATGACATTTGGAGATTCATAAAAAAAAAAGTCAACGAAGTCGTTTCTACTCAAACGAACACCTAAGTCGTCTATGTGTGACCGGGGTTTTGCACTCCCAACATTACAAATGCTGGATCACGTGTGGTTAATCAATGCAATTAAAGAACACTGAAAGTAACAAGTGTAAAATATGCGTTATTTAACCATGAGATTAACTAAACCTGCTGTAATAAAAATTGAACTTAACAGATAAATCCTAACAAAAGTAACTAGAGTTCTAAACCTTTATAAAGACTTCAAAGCTCCTCACCCTTGGGCAAGTGTGTACCCGTCACCCTGTGTCATTCTAGCGTTTGCATTGTAGTGTCACACTCACCCTAGTCTCGTCTAAGCTTCTCGATTTAGGATGGAAAATCCTTTCACGGTGGTCTTGAGGGTGTAGAGAACACACAAAAGCTTTTCTATATCAGATTGTCACTATTTCATTGACTCGTTAACGAAGACCTAGATAGTCCGGTCCACCAATTTCGATCACAGACACACAAACACACTAACACACACATTACAAAAGTCACTAATTCGAATGAACGACAGGAGCTAATCTACCAAAGAATGCGGGTGGGAGGGGGTGGGGGCTCATCATCCTGATTGGCTGAGAGCAGTGCCTACTCGATGACCAAATGTAGTGCGTGATTGGGTATCAATCTTTCCATAACAAACTTGGTACCAGAAACGATTTTTTTTTTTTTTTTTTTTTTTTTTTTTCTACGATTGGATAGATGGTGTTGCTTTTTCTTCCTAAAAGTTGTCTGGTTCCATTTGGACCAAACCAAAGCAAACCAAACTTTACATAATTTAACCAAATCAAACCAAACTTAACCAAATCAAACCAAACCTACCTTAACCTAACTTAACCTAACCAAACCAAACCAAACCAAACTAAACTTAACCTGACCTACCGTAACCTAACTTAACCTAACCTATCTTAACCTCACCTAACCGAACCTACCTTAACCTAACCAAACCAAACCAAACCACACCAAACATAACATAACCTAATCTAACTTAACCTAACTAAACCAACCTAACTTATCCTAACCAAACCAACATAACAACCTAACCAAACCTACCTTAACCTACCCTAAACAAAACCATCCCTAACCCAACCTAAACTAGTCTAACCTAACTTAT